>NC_064810.1:99916364-100155512 GCF_023721935.1 Panthera uncia | reverse complement strand
GGAAAAATTGAGCTTGTGTTAAGAAAAATACATTTTTCCTCTAAACAGAAGAATGTACATATACCTAGACACATGACTGTCAGTTTATGTTTGTGTGTGTGTGTGTGTGTGTGTATTGATTTACTTTTCAACTTGAATACACCCATGGACACATGAGCATATTACATACATGTATAAATATTATTTTTAATTTAAATATTTGTATGTATTTTGGGCATTTTAATCTAAATTCCAAAATAGTAGTGTGATATTTGCAAATGTGGTATTTTAGTATTAGGGATCACAGCTAACCTAACAGTCAAATTTTTTTTTAATTTTTTTTAATGTTTGTTTATTTTTGACAGAGAGACAGAGCATGAGTGGGGGAGGGGCAGAGAGAGAGAGGGAGACACAGAATCCGAAGCAGGCTCCAGGCTCTGAGCTGTCAGCACAGAGCCCGACGTGGGGCTTGAACTCACAGACCGTGAGATCATGACCTGAGCTGAAGTCAGACGCTCAACCGACTGAGCCATCCAAGCACCCCATAACAGACACATCTTTTAATTTTTTTTTTTTCAACGTTTATTTTATTTTTGGGACAGAGAGAGACAGAGCATGAACGGGGGAGGGACAGAGAGAGAGGGAGACACAGAATCGGAAACAGGCTCCAGGCTCCGAGCCATCAGCCCAGAGCCCGACGCGGGGCTCGAACTCACGGACCGCGAGATCGTGACCTGGCTGAAGTCGGACGCTTAACCGACTGCGCCACCCAGGCGCCCCTAGACACATCTTTTAATGAAATGTTCAATTAATCAGTCATGATTACTTCCAAATAACACTAATGAAATTAGGGCTATATAAAGAAAAAATATTATTCAGTAATAAAAGTTAATTAATATGAATGCCTAAGCACTTAATGTTTCACATTTTTTTATAAATGTTTTGCTAAACTGGGTCCCACAAAACATAATAAAACAAATCATATTTTTCTTTATCGTGATCATTGTGGAAAAAGCAAAAGAATTTTTATTATTTTTTCTTTTAGAATAACTTGCTTATTGAGTCTTTGTGTATCTACACAGAGATAGCTACATAATCATCTTATATCATTTTGAGCCACCTTTTTAATCAGGCCATTGCTGCAGTCACCAGAAGTTTGCAGGAGTCCACTGGGCACTTTTCTCAGTCCACATTGCATCTCTTGCTTCCTTTTCCCCAGCATGTATCTGCCATCACTACATGGTTTACCTGTAAGACTTGCTCAACCATTCTAGTTCAAGCACAAACTTGGAAAGGTAAAGTAGTTAATGGCTCCTGAAGGAACCCTTGATGATTTGACAACAGGAGTCTGTGGATGAGTACTTTTCTGTTCCTGTTAAAAATCCTGAGGTGCAGTTCGTACAGCTACATGAAATACTTCAAGGGATTCATGTCAGCCATATTTTAGCAGAGAAGTAGAATCATTCTGTTAGAGATTAGATAGATAATAGATGAGAGATCAACGGATAGATTTCTAGCAAGGAGTTGGCCTATGCAGTTGTGGAGGGCTTGCTAGGCAATTTCCAGATCCGTGCAGCAGACCATCAGGAAGGGCAAGCTGGAACTTCCAAGTTAAAAGCTGAACTGCTGCCCATAGATGGAATTTCTTCTTCAAGAAAGGCTCAGCTCTATTCTTAAGGCCTTTCAACTGACTGAATCAAGCCCACCCAGATTATCTAGAATAACATCCCCTACTTAAAGTCAAGTGATTAAATAAAGTCAATTTTTATAACATCTATAAAATATCTTCACAGGAAAAATTAGATTGGTTTATGTTAAATGACTTAGGACTATGGTCTGGCCAAGTCAGCACATCAAGTAGCCCATCCTAGGGTCTGAGCCTTATTTGTCCTGAACATAAACCACTTCAATAATGCATACTTAGTTTGACTTTAGTGTTTTATTCTTCCCTCATGCTCTAATCCTTGTCCCTAGGAGAAAATCTTCACATAAAGTACCTGCATGCTAACCCTGGTTGTAAACTCTATTTCGGAAGATGGGGAGACAGACAATTGATATGAGATAATTGGTATCACAGTGGCCTTAGAAAGCAGATACTCAACATGGCATTCTGCTGAGAGATCACCCGCAGGACAGACAGCAATAAGGACTCCACTGATGTTATCAGTCGTGGTAATAATAACCCGTGGAATGCAGAAGCATTATCATTACTAAGAATCTCACTGGTGGAACAGTTTTATGAGGTGTGTATTGGTTTCTTGTGTGGCCATGACAAATTACCACAAACAAGGATAGTCTTCATTCTCTCACGGTTCATAGTCCAGGAGTCTGAGATGAGGGAGATGGCAAGGCTATATTTCCTCCAGAGGCTTTAAGAGAATCTATTCCATGCCTCTCTCCTAGATTCTGTTGGTGTTCCCTGATTTGTAGCCATTATTCCAATCTCTACCTTTTTCACTTCTCGGTGTATCTGTTTTAAAGAAACCTTATTTTCATTCTTATAAGGATACATGTGATTGTATTTGGGGCTCACCCAGAAAATCAATGGTAAACTCCTCCTCTGAAGATTCTTAATCGCTTCCTTTTCCATCCATCTAAGGCAATATTCACAGGTTCAGAGGATTAGAACATAGACATCTATTATTTAATGCCAACTTCCAGCATGCAACAAGGTAGGCTGTGAAACTTTGACTTATAATGTAGGGATTATTCTTCAACATTCTGGAACATTTTGAACATCATAAGGATTTGGTTGATGTCCTGAGATTAATTTTAGGAGCCCTGAAAGAAAATGATAGACTCAGATTAGCAAACTATCAATGGCACACTATGACTGTCAGAATAATTCCATGGGGACATTTTAAGAAACTCATCACCTACAGCTGAGAGGTAGACTGTACCGAAAAATCAGGTTGAAATTTAATTTAAGTGGTAGCAGAGCTTCAAAGGATACCAAATGTACATATTTGGAGATCTATGCCAAAGTCAGGACCCAGATAGGGAAAAAGTATAATGATGGTATATATGATGGTGAAATTTGTGTTGGCATAGCTGAGCATCTTGAACTCTATATTTCCATCCAAGGGAACCAGCTCCTTCCTTGCTATAAGACAACAACAGCAGAAATCTTGAGGCAATTGTCACAAAGATGCTCTATGGCTATCTCAGTGCTTCAATTCTAGGCCATTCTTCAATTTATCTTAAAGCCAATAAATAGGCTAGGTTGCTGCAAAGACTAATTTGAGAACAACTACAACTTTATTTGGTTCCCAGGAAATACTCAAAAGCAACTTTTTCCATCAACGTAGTAAGAAATATGCTGGTAAGAACACAGGAGGATATTTATGAAACTCAAGAGGTCAGAGTTGACAGAATAAACTAATTTACCTTGGTGTTCCCATTACCATGGTATTGCGACGGAACTAGTTTACTTTGTAGTGTATTGGTAGGATTGTTAGTATTCTCAAAAACCAGAGACTGAGATTGGTACTCCATGGTAAGAGGCAAGATGGAAATAATGACCAAAATAGATTCTAAGTTGGAGTGGTAACCAGTCCTGATCTGTATGTTCCCGGGAGCAAATGAACAACTAGTTTAGTCTATTACAAGACACATTAGCCTGCTATGCTATTACAGAAAACTCTAGTAAATATACTCAGTCAATGGTAGCTGAGTTAATAAAATGATAATCTGTAAAAACTGACCATAAATTGATATGCAATTTGAAATTGGTGTGTGTGTGTGTGTGTGTGTGTGTGTGTGTGTGTGTGTGAGAATTTTTTCATGTTGAAGGTTTGGGGATGAAACCAGATAGACAAGTATTCTAGAAAATTAATACATAACACACTTCTGAAGACTTTGTACATTTTGCACTTTGTGTTATTCTGAAGACTAGACTTATTCTATATCTCTTCTCCTAGTACCCCCAAGGAGTTAGCTGACATCTGTAACTGTGAACCCATAAATCTTCTGTGGGTTTAGCCGTTGGCTTTTTAAGGAAAAATTGCTGATAAAGGAATTTATTTTCTCAAAATTTACAAGTAAATAAATGAAATATTTCAATGTTTTAACTTTGTAACCTTAGAGAAGGATTATTTCTGATAAAAGACTTTTCCTAAATTTATAACTCATCTTAATCAGGTTTTCAGTTCTTTCTCAAAAAATATGAAGCACATTCAAAGAAAAAAAAAGTCTAACTATAATTTCCTGAAAAAATTTCCTATGAATGGATGCAATTATGCATGTTTTAAATGAAAATTACCTAAGCTTTCAGTAAACACTGACAATTTTCATATTTGAAAACAATCTATATTGCATAGCATGTTAATTTTCATCATTAATGAGAGGAGTATTATACTCTAATTAATTTTGTAATTAACAGAATGGTATTTAAAATGTCAAATCTAAAAACATGAAATGCAGATTTTAAACAGAGTGCATTATCATAATGTAAATCATTGTTAACATAAGCTAAGTGGATTTGTTGATGTTTATTTAAAGCAGGTACTTTAATTGTTAAAAAGAATATTCTCTACAGGGTTACACAGAATTTGAAATGGCTATGCCTCTCAGGATATACTAGGAGCTTATTCTGAGCAGGTTTATGGCTTGCTCCTCTACTTCTGGGCTCTTGCAGTCTACAGGTCATAGTAACCAAGGGGCGATGCCACCAAGGCACACTGATAACTGCCTCATTGCAGTCAGTGCTCCTCACTAGATGATTGGAAACAGGATAGAATATATATGTGGTGAGTGACTATGACTATGAAGAAGAAAGAGGGCTTATTTTCCAGTAAAGACCTAAATGAAATTTCTAATTGTGACACATTTGGAGTACTTCATAATATTCCTATGCTTAGAGGCAATGATTATCAGGAGGCAGAAGATGAGCGACAACAACACAGGCAGGCCACCAAAGTTTTTGGAGGTTATTCTCACGTAAGAAAAACATTATTAGAGGCGCCTGGGTGTTTGAGTTAGTTAAGTGTCGGACCCTTGAATTTGGCTCAGGTCATGATCTCACAGTCATGGAATTGAGCCCTGTGTCAGGGTCCACCTGAGCATGGAGCCTGCTTGGGATTCTCTCTCTCTGGCCCTCTCTCTCCTCCCCCCGCCCCACTCTCTCTCTCTCTCAATAAATAAACTTTAAAAAAAGGAAAAACATTATTACCTTCCTTCTTACTGTAATATTACATAGGGTTAGTTAGTAAGAACTAGAAGGAAAATGATTAGTGCCATCAATTAGTGGTTCTGGATTCTGAGAGCAATGACTTCACAATATTATCTTTTGGACACAGTAGCAAATTGAAATCTTGTGTTTCTCTCACTGGACAGGGAATGAATCTCTCTATCTTTTTTGTTTGAAGAAAAGTTGCATGCTCAATGGAAAGATTTTCTGGGTTTGTATGTGTAAAAAGATAGTTTGAATGCACAGTGGTCCCCGAGTGCAACATAGAGGCAACTTCTTTTTCTTTGTTTTTTAAAAAACGTTCCCTTCCAATAAGGATCTTTTTTTCTTCTACTTTGTGTGAATCTCAATGAAAGATAATTACAGGACTCCAATTTCAACAATATATTGCTGGGCCAAATTGGACTACTTTTTAATCTCTCACCTAGGAATGTAAATGGTGACCAGATAATTTGAGAGAGCATAATCTAATTTAGTATCATAAAAATAAGATCTAAGATTTCCTGCTGCTTTTGAAAGCCTGGGTCTTTTCTGTTTCCTGTTGTTACTTCAAGTTAATCACATATTTCTTCATCCTGTGACCATACATGCTACTTATGTTGAGATTTTTGTTTTTGTTTGTGGAGCTGAATATTTCCCTAATTTTGGTCCTTAGTTCAGAATTATTAGTTCTGATTTTCATAATCAGGAAAAAAAGGAAAATTATTATGGGCATAAAAACTGAATAAATATTTAAAAACTTTGCATTTTACATTCATTTTAGTGTGAATAAAAGAGTTAAAAAATAAAAATTATAATTAATGTATCATAATATTTCAAGGATATTGCTTAAAATAAGGCTAAGGAAAAACAAAATGAGTCATATTCAAGAAAAATTAAAGAAAATTATTAAATAGCATACTAGTATGAAAAAAGAATACTTGTTAACACTGATTAAATATGTAACATGCATAAGATGCTATGAAAATGAGCCGAATATAATAGCAATGTAGAAGATGATCATTTGTTTATATATGTATGTATAGAGAGAGAGAGACAGTCATGGTCTTGAGAAAAAATATTTATGGTAGCTACTTTTGATTTATGAATAATTTGTTTTCTTGTTTATAATTCCTATACTATACATTTATATATAGGTTTATAACATTTCTAAGTTTAAAACCAAAATCATATTCTCATGTCTTGAAATTATTAAATCAGAAACTATAAGGGAGCTTAGATTTTTCTTGTTTACATACATATGCATATAGATAGATGATAAAGAGATACACACAAACACACAGACACCCCAACAGAAATATCAGCTCTCTGGGTCAGAAATCAGGGGTTTATTTACCTATAGCAACATGGAAGAATGATACTCTAGCGTTGGTCCCTAGTATGTGATATATCACAGGTAGCAGAATGACAACCAGATGCACAGTCTACACATATAATGGGATTGTACTATAGGAGAATGTTGTGTGAGTCTCAGTCTACTGAACTTGATGTTCTCAGCTAGGAATGCTTGAGGCACTTACCTGGGCCCAAATATACTCATAAGGGAGCACTAGAAACATCTTTCCTGTACCATCCACCACCAGATATTATGGCTGAATCAACCTTTGTGAGTCTTTTTTTTTCTTTATAGGTATATGTGTATACGTGTGTGTGTGTGTGCATATATATATATATATATATATATATATATTTATGTATATGTATATACATATACATAAACCTCTTAGATTCATTCATCTGTGTATGAATGTTTGGGCTGCTTCCATATCTTGGCTACAGTAAATAATGATGCAATAAACATAGGGGTGCACCTACTTTTCCAAATTAGTGTTTTCATTTCTTTGGGTAAATGCACAGTAGTGGTATTACTGGATGATATGGTGTTTCCAACTTTAATGTTTTGCGGAAACTCCATACTGTTTTCTACAATAACTGCACCATTTACATTCCCACCAACTGTGTAAAATTGTTGCCTTGTCTTCACATCCTCATCAACACTTGTTATTTCTTCTGTTTTTGATACCAGCCATTCTGACTAGTATGAAGTAATATCTCATTGTGGTCTTAATTTGCATTTTCCTGATGATTAGTGATGTTGAGCATGTTTGCATGTGTCTGTTGGCTATCTGTGTGTGTTTTTTGGAAAAATGTCTATTCAGGTCTTCTGCCCACTTTTTTGGTGTTGAGTTGTATAAATTCTTTATATGTTTGGATATTAACCCCTTATCAGATGTAGCATTTACAAATATCTTCTATTCAATCGTTCACCTTTTTTGTTTTGTCGATGGTTTCCTTTGCTGTGCAAAAGCTTTTTATTTGGTATAGTCCCAATAGTTTTGTTTTTGATTTTGTTTCCCTTAACTGAGGGGACAAATACATAAACATGTTGCTAAGGGTTATGTCCTAGAGATTAGTACTTATGTTTTCTTCTAGTAGTTTTATGGTCTCAGGTTTCACATTAAGGTCTTTAATACATTTTGAGTTCATTATGAGTTCATTTTGTGTATTTTGTAAGAAAGTGATCCAGTTTCATTCTTTTGCATGTAGCTGTCCAGTTTCCCCAACATCATTTATTGAAAAGACTGTCTTTTCCCCACTGTGTATTCTTGTCTTCTTTTTTTGTTGTTGTTGTAGATTAATTGACCAAAGTGTAGGTTGATTTCTGGGCTATTTTCTTCCATTGATCTACATGTCTATTTTTGTGCCAGTCCCATACTGTTTTGGGTACTATGGCTTTGTAGTATATCATGAAATCTGGGATTTTGATACCTCCAGCTTTGTTCTTTCTCAAGGTTGTTTTGATTGTTCATCGTCTTTTGTATTTCACACAATTCTGACGAACATTTGCTCTAGTTCTGTGAAAAGTGCTGTTAGTATTTTGATAGGGATTTCATTGACTCTGTAGATTGCTTTAGGTAGTATGGACATATGTTAGCAATATTAATTTTTCTAATCCATGAATATGAAATATCTTTCCATTTGTGTCACCCTCAATTTCTTTCATCAATGTCTTAGAGTTTTCAGGGCACATGTCTTTACCTCTTGTTTAACTTTATTCTTAAGTATCGTATTCTTTTTGTTGCAATTATTTTGTATTCTTGATCTCTCTTTCTACCTTATTAATTGTGTATAGAAATGAAACCTATTTCTGTATATTAATTTTGTGTCCTGCAACTCTACTGAATTCATTTATTCAATTATTCAATGAATTGAATAAATCAATTCATTTATTCAATAGTTTTTTGGTGGAGTCTTTAGGGTTTTCTGATTATTGAAAAGTCTCCTAAAAGATGACTGCCCCTCTAACACACTTTCTGAGATTAGCAAATAAATCTCCTTTTTGTATACCTGAGGTGCTTTTCAAACTTCTACTTTGCTGTATCTTGGTGAGGTTGTTTGTTATGCTGTGTAAGGGCAAGGACAACTTCTTGTCACCCTCCAGCTCTCCAAGAGTTGAGCCTGCTAATTTTTAAACTTCCTGGGATTAAGCCCCATTGATTACAAAAACCCTCTAAGTGAAGCCCCTCTAGATTTAAAGCCTAATGTCATAGGGACTTGTCTACCCATGCAGGTTTCCCATGTCTGGGATGCTTGGTGTGGGGTTGATTCCTCTCCCTTCCCCATGCTTGTGGTGTCCCTCCTATTTATGGCTAGTCTGACAGGTTAGTTTGGTTCCCCACTGGGACTCTGCCTTTCCCACTGTTTTCAATGTAGTTATGATTAACTGTGGAAATTTGTTCTGTCAATCTTGAGTTTGTTTCCTGGTTTGCACTGATGCAGCTGTTATCTAGGTGTTATCATCCTGTGAGACTGGGTAAACTAGTCCTCCTACTCTGCTATATTCCTCTATCATTTCCCTCCAAGATTTTCTACATATACTATTATGTTATCTGCAAATAGTGAGTTTTACTTTTTCCTTAGCAATTTGGATGCCTTTTATTTCCTTTTCTGGCCTTATTACTTTTGCTAGGACTTCCATTACTATGTTGACTGAAAGTGTGGAGAGTGCATATCTTTGTTTTCTTCCTGATCTTAGAGGAAAAACTCTGTTGTCCACTGTTGAGCATAGAATGTTAGCTATTGGTTTTTCATATATGATCTTTATTATGTAGAGGTATGTCTCCCCTAAACCTTCTTTGTTGAGAGGTTTTTTTTTTTTATCATGAATAGATTTTGTAAATTGTCAAATGCTTTTCTATGTCTATTGGGAAACTCATATGGTTTTTATCCTTCCTGTTATTAATCTAATTTATCACATTGACTTTCAAAAATTGAATGGCCTACTTAATCATGGTGAATGATGACTTTTAATGTATTGTTGAATTCAGTTTTATAATATTTTGTTGAGGATTTTTGCCTTTATATTCATCAGAGATATTAGCCTGTAGTTTTCTCTTTTTGTAGTGGTTTGTTTTGGTCCAGGGTAATGCTGGTCTTGAGAGTGAATTTGGAATTTTCCTTACTCTTGTATGTTTTGGAGTAGTTCAAGAAGAATAGATATTAACTCTTTAAATGCTTGGTAGAGTTGACATGTGAAGCAATTTGTGGATGAGCCCTTGTGATTATTATGATTATATATGATACATCTCATCAAAACCATCAGAGAACTTATTTATTCCTCACAGATCCTGGAGGGTAAAGAGCATACCCAGGCCCACAAAGTGAGGTTATTGGTAGAGAGAGATAGAAGGACCTGGAGCTCTGCCTTTATTAAGGTCCAAGGGTGGAATAGGTTCTCCACTTCACTCTTTATTGATGACTTTAAAGTGTAAGAGCAAGAATCAGGGCACAGGAAGAAAGAAACCAGGTCACTCAAGCCATCAGTTATCTAGGTTACACTGGGCTTTCTAAAAGGGGAATTCCATAGTTGAGAGAACCCAGTTTCTTATCTAGTTGTTTTACTAGTAGCTGTATCATACATCTGGTAATACCTTTATTTGAGATAGATGTCTTTGAAATGGATTTCAAGGCAATCAAAAGTTTAAAGTCAGGCACTTACATTACAGTCAAAAAGCTTAATGTCAGCCACATATACTACAAAGAGGCTTCCCAAAATGTGAATCTGCAAGTTTCTGAAGGAGTGGTACAGCTGTTCCGTCCTTCCTTTTAGTCAAAGATATCTTTGCTTCTTACCATAAGGGAATTTTCCTCAGGAAGTGAAAGGGAAGGATTCAAGATTTTTACATATTAGAATATAAATAAATATATCCAGAGGAAGGATAAAACAAGCATTATAAACATTTTATATTAGTATGACACATTTGGCATAATTAATGAACATAATTATTGATACGCTATTAACTAAAGTTTATTTTTCAGACTTCCTCAGTTTTCCCCTAATACCACTTTTCTCTGTCATTATCTCCAACCAGTATACCACATTGCATTTAGTTGTCATGTCTCCTTAGGCTCCATTTGGTTTTGATAGTTTCTGAGGCTTTCCTTATTTTTGATGACATTGACAGTTTTGAGGAGGACGAGTCAAAAGTTTTGTAGAATGTTCCTAAAATTTGTCTGATGTTTTTCTCATGATTAGATTGGGGTAATATGTTTTAGGAAAGAAGACCAGAGAAGGAAACTGACATTTTTATCACATTATATTAAGGATATGTACCAATCACTATGACATCACTTTGATGTTGACTTTGATCAACTGGGTTGAGATAGTGTTTATCAGTTTTATTCACTGTAAATTTACCTTTTTCCTTCATTTACATACTGTAATCTTTGAAATTATTATACACTTAAGTAAGAAGATATGTTTTACCTCTTTAAAGGAGAAATGGTACATAAGTTACTTGGAATTCTTCTGCATGGAAGATTTACCTATTCATTTTTTTATGTGGTCAGTCATTTATTTATAGCATGGTATGTTCAAATAATGTTGCTCAAATTCTTTCAACTTCAAACATTAGCTCTTTCATTTGGCCCCTGTGTCCCCTGGCATATGCCCTTTATTGATCTTTTAGTACTTCCTTACTTTCTACACTACAAGGTATTCCAAGATCATCTTGTGTATTACCTGTCTCAACCCTAAAGTCAACCATTTCGCCAGGAGCTCTGGTTTCTTCTATTAGAGAGTGTTATTAGAAACTAAGACCTTGGTACCTAGGAATACTTATTTCTACTGGGGTATTGTTGTGTCTAGGCCATCTCAATAACAAATGAAGGAATATACATATACATATACACACACACTTGCCCATAAACATTTCTGTATCTGAGTCTATATTAAAGTAAACACAGGTTCACATTGATATCTTCAAATCTAATCCATTACCACATGGATAATACTAGTCTTCTCCTCCTACCTGTCGTAATATTTCTACAACAGTAAGAAAACTGGCTCCAACCATCTGCCATCAATTTACAGAGTTGTTCGATTATGGTATACTTATATGTAGAGTTTTCAGGACTGTTTATCTGTGCACCATGGAACATGACATCATCAAATCAAGTACAGTGATTATTTACAAGTCTCTGCATTCTGTTGATGTAATCATATGGTTTTTCTTATTCAGTCTGTTAATCTGATGAAATATATTGATATATAAAGGTTACAATAGTATTTCATGGAATGAACTTGGTCAAACTGTAAAATCCTTTTTATATATTGTTGAGTTTGGTTTGATAATATTCTGTTAAGGACTATTGTGCTTATGTTCATAGGAAGTTTTGGCCTGTAATTTTCTTTTTTTGTAATGACTTTACTGGTTTTAATAATGGGGTAATGCTGGTTGTATACAGTGAGTTAGAAAATGTTCCTTTTGATTCTATTTCTGGGATGAAATGTTTGGAATAATTCATCAGTGAAGTTATCTGGACCTGGAGCTTTTCTTTTTGGAAGGTTTTTAATTATTGATTCAATTTAACTAATAAATATAAGGAAATTCAGATTAGCTATTTTCCTTTTGTGAGTTTTGATAGCTGTTGTGTTTCAAGGAATTTTTTTAAGTTATCAAATAGGTCAGCACAAAATTATTTATAGAATATCCTTATTGTCCTAATTTTCATGGCATTCATTGCAATGACTCACTTTAATTTCTGATATTAGTAATTTATGCCTAATCTCTCTTTCTCTCTCTTTCTCACTTTCTTTTTGTTAGTCTGGGTAGAAGTTTTGTTCTGTTTTTCCCAAAGAACAAGCTTTTGATTGCTTTAATTTTATCTATTGCTTTCCTATCTTCAATTTCATTGATTTTGCTGTAATTGTTTATTTTCCTTTTTTTTTCTTTATGCTTAATTTTCTCTTGTTCCTCTAGATTTTTAAGATGGAAGCTTAGACTATTTCAGGTCTTCTTTTCTTACACATGCATTTAATGTTATAAGTTTCCTTCTCACTATACCTTTGATGTACAAATTTTGATAAGTTGTATTTTATTTACCTTAGATTGAGATAGCATCTTTGACTCAGGTCATTGAGAAATGTGTTGCATCATTTGTAAATAGTTTAGAGACTTTTCAGCTATCTTTCTGCTATTGACTCTTGCTTAATTCCTTTATGGTCTGAAGTCATCCTATATAGGGATCTATTCTTTTAAATTTATTACAGTGTGTTTTGTGATATAGTATGTGGTCTTGTTGAGAGTTTCATGTGAGCTTGAGAAGACTATTCTTTTGTTGGATGGAGTTTCTTATATATGCATATTAGATCAGTGGTATGTGATAGTGCTGCTAGGGTGATCTATACCCTTACTAACTTTGTGCCTGCTTATCCATCAATTACTTAGAGAGGGTTGTTTAAGTATCCAACTAAAATATTGGATGAAAATAAAATAAAATAAAGTAAAATAAAATAAAATAAAATAAAAATAAAATAAATAATAAATAAAATAAAATGGATGCTCCTGAAGTTCTATCAGGTTTTGTCTCATGTATTTCATATTTGTTGTTCAATAAGCAGATATATAAGATACTTTACTTTTCCTGGAGAATATAAATTTTGCATTATGTAGCAGTTCCACTTTATTTCTGATACTGTTTCTTGTTTTCATGTTTGCTTTATTAGAAACTGATAAAGCTAGTCCAGATTTCCCTTGATTGGTATTATCATTGTGTGCATTTCTTTATCCTTTTACCTTCAACCTACTTGTGTCTTTATATTTAATGTGGATTTCTGGTAAGCAACATATACTTGATTCTTGTTTTTAGATCATCCATTCTGATAATTTCTGTCTTTTAATTGGTGTTTTTAGGCATTCATGGTTAAAGTGCTTATTGGTATTTTTGGATTACCATGTTTGTAGTTGTTTTCCATTCATTGCTCTTGCTTATTTTCCCTCTTTCCTTTCTCTCTCTCTCTCTCTCTCTCTCTTTTCTTTAATGTTTATTTATATTTGAGGGAAGGAGAGAGACAGAGTGCCAGTGAGAAAGAGGCAAGAGAGCAAGAAGGAGACACAGAATCAGAAGTAGGCTCCAGGCTCCAAGCTGTCAGCACAGAGCCCTGCTCAGGGCTCCAACTCACAAACCATGAGATCATGACCTGAGTCGAAGACAGATGCTTAACAACTGATCCACCCAGGTGCCCTGGTCTCATTTTAATTAAACATTTTAATTCATTTTTTTACTTTTAACATATTATATATCTTTTAAAAACATGTAATTGTTGCCTTGGAGTTTACAGTATATATTTTCACATAATCTAAGTCCAATTTCATGTAATCTTATACCACTTCATATGCAGTTCAGGAACTTTTTTTTAATTGATTTATTTTTTAGTTTACATCCAAGTTAGTTACCATATAGTGCAACAATTATTTCAGGAGTAGATTCCTTAATGCTCCTTACCTTTTTCGCCCATCCCCCCTCCCACAACCCCTCCAGTAACCCTCTGTTTGTTCTCCATATTTGAGTCTCTTCTGTTTTGTTCCCTCCCTGTTTTTATATTATTTTTGCTTCCCTTCCCTTAAGTTTATCTATTTTGTATCTTAAAATCCTCATATAAGTGAAGTCATAGGATATTTGTCTTTCTCTGACTGATTAATTTTGCTTAGCATAATACCCTCTCGTTCCATCCAGATAGCTGCAAATGGCAAGATTTCATTCTTTTTGATGATTCAGTAATATACCATTGTATGTATATATACCACTTCTTCTTTATGCATTCATTCACCAATGGACATTTGGGCTCTTTCCATACTTTGGCTATTGCTGATAGTGCTGCTCTAAGCATTGGGGTGCCTGTGTCCCTTCGAAACAGCACACCTGTATCCCGTGGATAAATGCCTAGTAGTGCAATTGCTGGGTCATAGGGTAGTTCGATTTTTAATTTTTTGCGGAACCTCCATACTGTTTTCCAGAGTGGCTGCACCAGTTTGCATTCCCACCAGCAGTGCAAAAGAGATCCTCTTTCTCTGCATCCTCACCAGCATCTGTTGTTGCCTGAGTTGTTAATGTTAGCCATTCTGACAGGTATGAGGTGATATCTCATTGTGGTTTTGATTTTGTATTTCCCCGATAAATGATATTGAGCATTTTTTCATGTCAGTTGGCCATCTGGATGTCTTCTTTGGAGAAGTGTCTATTCATGTCTTTTGTCCATTTCTTCACTGGATTGTTTGGTTTTTTTGGGTGTTGAGTTTAATAAGTTCTTTATAGATTTTGGATACTAACCCTTTACCTGATATATTGTTTGCAAATATCTTCTCCCATTCTGTCAGTTGCCTTTTAGTTTTTCTGATTGTTTCCTTCACTGTGCAGAAGCTTTTTATTTTGGTGAGATCCCAATAGTTTATTTTTTGCTTTTGTTTCCCTGGCCTCCGGAGATATGTTGAGTAAGAAATTGCTACAGCCAAGATCAAAGAGATTTTTTGCCTGCTTTTTCCCCAAGGATTTTGATGGCTTCCTGTCTTACATTTAGGTCTTTCATCCATTTTGAGTTTATTTTTGTGTGTGGTGTAAGAAAGTGATACAGGTGCATTTTTCAGCATGTCACTCTCCAGTTTTCACGGCACAACTTGCTGAACACACTGTCTTTAATTCATTGTATATTGTTTCCTGCATTGTCAAAGATTACCTGGCCATACATTTGTAGGTCCATTTCTGGGTTCTCTATTCTGTTCCCTTGATCGAAGTCTCTGTTTTTGTGCCAGTACCATACTGTCTTGTTGATTATAGCTTTGTGATACAGCTTGAAGTCCAGGATCGTGATGCCTCCAGCTTTGGTTTTCTTTTTCAAGATTGCTTTGGCTATTCGGGGTCTTTTCTGGTTCTGTACAAATTTTAGGATTGTCTGTTCTAGCTAAGTGAAGAATGCTGGCGTTATTTTGATAGGTATTGCAATTGCATTGAATATGTAGATTGCTTTGGGTAGTATTGATATTTTAATATTTATTCTCCTATCCAAGAGTATGAAATATTTTTCCTTTTTTGTGTGTGTCTTCTTCAATTTCTTTCATAACGTTTCTACAGTTTTCAGTGTATAGATTTTTCACCTCTTTGATTAGATTTATTCCTAGATATTTTATGGTTTTTGGTGCAATTATAAATGGGATCGATTCCTTGATTTCTCTTTCTGTTGCTTCATTCTTGGTCTATAGGAATGCAACCGATTTCTGTGCATTGATTTTATATCCTGCAACTTTGCTGAATTCATGGATCAGTTCTAGCAGTTATTTGGTGGAATCTTTTGGGTTTTCCATATACAGTATCATGTCATTTGTGAAGAGTGAAAGTTTGACCTGCTCTTGGCCAATTTGGATGCCTTTTATTTCTTTGTGTTGTCTGATTGCAGAGGCTAAGACTTCCAATCCTATGTTGAGTAACAGTGGCAACAGTGGACATCCCTGTCTTGGTCCTGACCTAGGGGGAAAGCTCTCAAATTTTCCCCATTGAGGATGATATTAGCATTGGGTCTTTCAGATATGGCTTTTATGATCTCAAGGTATGCTTCTTCTATCCCAACCTTTTCAAGGGTTTTTATCAAGAAAGGATGCTGTATTTTGTCAAATGCTTTCTCTGCATCTACTGAGGGGATCATGTGGTTCTTGTCCTTTCTTTTCTTGATGTGGTGAATCACGTTAATTGTTTTGTGAATATTGAACCAGCCCTGCATCCCAGGTTTAAATCCCACTTGGTCGTGGTGAATAATTTTTTTAAATGTATTGTTGGATCCATTTAGCTAATATCTTGTTGAGGATTTTTGCATCCATGTTCATGAGGGAAATTGGTTTATAGGTCTCCTTTTTAGTGGGATCTTTGTCTGGTTTTGGACTCAAGGTAATGCTGGCTTCATAGAAAGAGTTTGGAAGTTTACCTTCCATTTCTATTTTTTGGAACAGCTTCAAGAGAATAGGCATTAACTCTTTTTAAATGTTTGGTAGAATTCCCCTGGAAAGTTATCTGGACCTGGACTCTTTTCTTTGGGGGGGGGGAGAATTTTTGTTACTAATTCGATTTCTTCACTGGTTATCATTCTGTTCAAATTTTCTGTTACTTCCTGTTTCATATTTGGTAGTTTATACATTTCTAGGATTTTATCCATTTCTTCCAGAATGCCCATATTATTGGCATATAATTGCCCATAATATTCTCTTATTACTGTTCATATTTCTGGTGTGTTGATTGTGATCTCTCCTCTTTCATTCTTGATTTTATTTATTTGGGTCCTTTCCTTTTGCTTTTTTGATCAAACTGTCTAGTGGTTTATCAATTTTGTTAATTTTTCAAAGAACAAGCTTCTGGTGTCATTGACCTGTTCTACTCTTTTTTTGGTTTCGATAGCATTGATTTCTGCTATAATCTTTACTATTTCCTGTCTTCTGCTGGTTTTGGGTTTTACTTGCTGTTCTTTTTCCAGTTCTTTGAGGTGTAAGGTTAGGCTGTATATCTGAGACCTTCTTCCTTCTTTGGGAAGGACCAGATTGCTATATTCTTCCCTCTTATGACTGCCTTTGCTGTGTCCCAGAGGTTTTGGGCTGTGGTGTTATCATTTTCATTGGTTCCATGTACTTTTTAATTTCCTCTTTAACTCCTTGGTTAGCCCATTCATTGTTTAGCGGGATGGTGAGGTACTTTTTAGTATAATAGTCCCAATTTTTTTCGTATTGCCCCTTATGACATTGCTGTCACTTAATTCACTTATTTGTACTCTGTAATCACCTATGCATGGTCCCCACTGTTTACTTAAATACTTATCTTTTAGATAAATTACAAGTAAAAAATACAGATTTTGCTTTCATTTATTTATTTACTTTTTGGTACTTTTCATTTCTTTATGTAAGTCCAGGTTTCTAACCTATATCATTTTCCACCTCCCCAAAAAACTAATTTTAAAATTATTGCAAGACAAGTATTATGGCAATAAAATCTCCCAGTTTTTGTCTGAAAAGGTCTTCATTTCTCATTCACTTTTACAGGATAATTTCACTGATTATAGAATTCTACTCTTTTGTTTCTTTTAACACTTCAAGTATTTCACTCTGCTTTTTTATTCCTTGCACTTTTTATAGTGATATGTCCACTGTAAATGTAATGCTTGTTCATCTACAAATAGGGTGTCTTTTTTCCTCTTTTAATATTGTCTTTTTGTGAATGTGTTATCCTTTGGGGGGGTGTGTATGTGTGGGTGCACATATATTTTTCCTGGTTGGTGTTGGCTAAATTTACCTTGATGTAGTTTGGTGTCTTTCATTAATACCAAAAAGTTCTCCACCATTATTGATTTAGATAGTTCTTCTTTCTTCCTTTTTTTTCTAGTAGTATTCTAATTATCTGTATGTTTCTACTGTCTATCCTTAACTTCACTGATTCTGTCTTAGCTATGTTGAGTCTACTGATGAGCCCCAGAAAGGCAATTTTTATTTGTATTATTGTTTCTAACATTTCTTTACTATTTTAGTTTCCATCTCTCTGCTTCTATTATCTCTATGTTCTTTTATGTTGTCTAATTTTTTCATTAGAGTCTTTAAGTTTCTTCCTCATACTTATTTTAAATTTCCTATCTGATAATTCTCACATCTATGTCATATCTTAGTCTCGTTCTCATGACTGCTTTGTTTCTTCAGGTTTCATTTTTTCTTGCCTTTTATAATGTTTGCATTTTTTTTGAAAGTTGGACTTACTACCTGAGAAATTGGGGAACAGGAAATGAGATAAATATGTCTTTTTTATGAGGATTTAAGTTAATTTAGTTAGGAGTTGGGCTATGTTTAATGTTTGTTGAAGCTTTATGTACCAGGTGATTCAAATGCTTTTGATGTTTCTATGTCCTATCTTGACTTTGAGGAGATGGATATCTTTATAGAGGGTCTGTATTATACATCTCTTTTATCTAACCCCAGTATAATTATGTTACACTGGAACTCTATTTGTGTGGTAATAAAGTGGTGGGGAAGGAGGATGTTCTATAATCTACTGATTGAGAAACAGTGTTTTAGTGAATCTGTCTTTCAGTACTGAGACTTTCATAAGCATTTCTCTCATTAATACTGGAAAGTTCTCCACCATTATTAATTTAAATATTTCTTACATTCTTTGTCCTGTCTGTATTCTATAATTTGTCCTATTCCCTACTTTTTTCCCTGTCCGAAAAACTCCCAGCGTATTTCCTTGAAGCCTTGTCTCCTGTTGACTGTTATTTTTTTTAATCACTTTTTGGAGTTCATGCTGGAGGGAACTAAAGGGTGGATCATCTCTTTTCCAAGAATGAATAAAGTTTAATAACTGTGCTGTCAAAATAGTTTTCTGTGGAGAGCAGTCTTTTGTTCTGCTGTGGTTCATAATATTCTCCCTCTCTTTTGGCCAGAGCCAAGAGGGGATATTTCTTGGATCCTCATAGTGAGAACTCAAAATTTATGGGGTTTATAGAAGGAAACCCATAAAAAACAGGCTGCTTGAGAATGTGGCCCCATAAGTTCCTCACACTTACATTAGTCTTCACTCAGCCTCATGTTCACACAGGTCAACATGAAAAACTTTTTTCACCTTCTCTTAGAAAGTTCTCTAACTTCCACTTTGCTTATCTGCTGATGCTTATAAACAGTATAAAATATCCCATATTATGCATATTAAACATATGAAAATCATAATCTACAACACACCCTTCAGAACAGTCTTCATTCCTACTCTAATCCTGAACAGGTTTTTGGAATGTGCAAATCAGTCTCCAGCACTTCATGCACTTGTTTTCTGAGTTCTATACCCCAAAAGAAAACCCTGGAGCATACTCTGCATACAAGAATTTTTCCATATAGAGTACCGATTCTCAAACTGACAGCACTGAAGAGTGACTGATTCTATTCGGTCCCTGGATTAAAAAAAGGAACAGAAGTGATTTTTCTTTATTAAACTTTTTAAGTGATTGAAATGTACAAAGGAGTTAAAAAAAAACTGGTATCTGCAATATTAGGCTTGATCAAATTCAACAGCTTTGTGCTTGAAAAGACACTAATAATATGAAAAGGAAAACCGCGGAGTAGAAAAACTATTTGCAAATCATATATGTGGTAATGGGCTTGCATCCCGGATATAGAAAGGTCCTTTAGAATTTAAAAACTACAAATAATTCAAGTAAAAAGTGAGCAAAGGATTTTGAATAGAAACTTCACCAAATATATGGGAATGGTCAGTAACCATATGAAAAGATCTTCAACTTCATTTTTCATTAGGGAAATGCATCTTAAAACCATAATCAGGGGCGCCTGGGTGGCGCAGTCGGTTAAGCGTCCGACTTCAGCCAGGTCACGATCTCGTGGTCCGTGAGTTCGAGCCCCGCGTCAGGCTCTGGGCTGATGGCTCGGAGCCTGGAGCCTGTTTCCGATTCTGTGTCTCCCTCTCTCTCTGCCCCTCCCCCGTTCATGCTCGGTCTCTCTCTGTCCCAAAAATAAATAAAAAATGTTGAAAAAAAAATTAAAAAAAACAAAACAAACAAACAAAAAAAAACACCATAATCAGATAATGCTTCACAGTTACTAGAACGACTCTAATAAAAAACACACATAATAAAGTGTTGTCAGGGATGGAGAGATATGAATCCTCATGTATTGCTGATTGGGATATAAAATGTTTCAGCTGCTTTGGAACATAGCTTGGTAATTTCTAAAAATATATATTTTTTAGTATTTATTGATTTTTAGAGGGAGAGAGAGCACACTTACATGAGCAGGGGAGGGACAGAAAGAGAGAAACCCAAGCAGGTTCCGCACTATCAGCACAATGCAGGGCTTGATCCCATGAACCATGAGACCATGACCTAAACCGAAACCAAGAGTCGGATGCTAAACTGACTGAGCCACTCAGGTGCCCCTTTTCTAAAAATCTTAAACATGAGGGGCACCTGGGTGGCTCAGTCAGTTGAGCGTATGACTTCGGCTCAGGTCATGATCCCACGGTTGGTGGGTTTGAGCCCCGTTTTGGACTCTGTGCTGCCAGCTCAGAGCCTGGAGTCTGCTTCAGATTCTGTGTCTCCCTCTCTCTCTGCCCCTCCCCACACACACTGTCTCAATCTGTCTCTTGAAAATATAGATAAATGTTATTTTTTTTAAATCTTAAACATGAATTTATTCCCAGGTAAGAGAAATGGAAAACGTGTCCACACAAATACTTACATGTGAATGTTTATAGCAGATTTTGGCAGAATAATAAAAAATGTAGAGATTGATAACATCAATGGATGAACATACTGTGGTATATCCATATGATGGAAGACTATTGAGCAATAAAAAAAAAAAAATCAAAGTACTGATGCTTGCAACAACCTGGATGATGAACCTTAAAAGCATTAAATGAAAGAAAGCTAGATGCAAAAGACCACATATTATGTAATTTTGTTTATATGAAATATCCAGAAAAGACAAATCTAAAATGGAAAGTAGTTGAGAGATGCCGGGGCCATGAATGAAAAAGGACATTCACTGCAAATGAGCATAAGGATCATCTCATGGTGATGAAAATGTTCTCAAATTAGATTATAATGATTTCTCAACTCTGAATTTACTAAAAATCATTATATACTTAAACTGGAAAAACTATATAGTATGTAATTTATACATCAAGAAAGCTGTTAAAAGCACTGATTGATACAGAACGTGAGAAGAGATGAATACTAAAAATTCACATACAATAACAATCTGCTGCCTGGTAGAAAAATAGTTGTATAACATAAAATTACTATTCTATGATTTCACACATTAAAATATCAACATATATGACAAAACATACATCACTACTGTCTTTTCAAAATTGAAGATGAAATACATTAAAAATTAACAACTTGGGTTCCCCTATGTACAGAAAATACTTAGCAGAAGTACATTTTGTAGTTTACATAGACCTACATTGAACATGTCTAATATGTTGAGTCCTCTGTGATTTGGGTTTTTTATGTACAAATTGAGTATTCTAATGTTCTCCCCATTGTATTAGCTCTTGTCAGAATGTAAAAGATTGAAATAAAAAGCACTTAACACAGGCCCAGGAATTTAAGAGAAAATACTCCTTATGATATGTAACTGCATGAACAACTTCCTAGCAGGTTGTATCTGTTTCTTTGAGCTGTGGTAACAAATTACCATAAACTGAATAGCTTAAAACAAAATAAATTTTCTCACGCTTATGGAATCTAGATGCCAAAATCAAGAGATGAGTAAGGTGATGTTCCCTCTGAAGATTCTAGGGAAGGGTCCCTCCTTTCCCATTTCAGGTGGTTGTCAGCCATTCTTTGTGTTTTTAGCTTACTGTCTGTCACTCCATCTCTGCCTTTATTGTTATATAGTTGTTCTCCCACTGTGCCCAAATTTCTTTATTACAAAGATGTTAGTCATTAGATTAAGTCCCATCTTAATCACATATGACCTTATCTTGATTACTTGTGCAAAGATCTGGTTTTCAAATTAAATCGCATTCACAGCTGCTGGGGGTTTGGGACTAGAATATATTTTGGTGGAGTAGGGGACCAGATATAATTCAAGCCACAAAACAAGTTAAAATAAACAATTATGTAAAACCTGTCTTAAAAAAAATTACTAGTACTAGGACCAGTCTAAATCAATGCTTTTATCGTGATTAAAATAATTTCCAATAGGGCTTCTGTGAAGTAAGCTGCCTTATTAAATTTTAAAATGTATTTGAGTTATTAAGAGTCATTTATACCCATGTATATATATGTTTCCTCAGGACTCAGTTTTTTGGTGCCCCTTATCAGGAGTTACAAAAGTCTATTTTTTATAAAATATAATAATAAATGTTTCCAGTATAAATTGTTTACACTTATGCAATATCAATTTCCTGAAAACATTTGAGAAACAGGATTTAAAGACAGTTATATATTACAAAATGAAATGAAAGAAGATTCAAATCATGTTAATTTGTGTGTGTGTTTAAGGCATCTTTTACTATTAGCAAGAAAGAAGATTGATTACGAATACACATGTAAGAGACAGTGTAATTATTTTCACAGTCAGGAATTAATCTTGTCCCATATTTGTTTTTCCAAGTTCAATGAAACTTCTGTTGGGTCTCTAACATAACTTAGCTTACAGGTGACTAATGAAAATTAGAGTTGTAGAAAAATTTCATTCCAGCTAATCAGAGAAATAATATATTGTTGATTTGATTTCCTTTTGAGAGATTTGACATTTTACACACTTTCAAGATAAATATATTAAGATCCATTTGTGGAGATAAGCATGTGTCTAACTAAATATACTGAGTTACTAGAAGCTGGACCATAATTGCTTAAGTACATTAAAATAGAGAAGCAATTCAGAAACATGATAATGTTAAAATCCCTCATTGAGTTAAAATTAGTTTTAAAATGTTAACACATTTTTTATTTGAAAAAAATAATTCAAATATTAATTTTGAGTCCTCAAATGAAGCATAATTGAAGCTTTTGTGAACTATTTATTTCGTATCTACTCTGGGTCATCGAAGTCACAACTGGTGAAACAGGTGACAACTTAGAAAGATTTTAAACTTACCTCGCATTTGTCAGTTACAACGTATACCTCAATTTTTAAGTGGATGCTTTAATTCTGATAGAAACATTTATGTCTTATAACCGTCTTGATTCTCCATAGTGCTCTTCTTAAATCTGGTGTTATATGTTCTATAATAAACTGATACATTTTGTAATAAAATGCATTAGGGACAAACAGTTCATAAATCACCAGTGGTGTTAAAATTCCAGTTTAGCAAGTCTTCTCACCACAGAGGTAAATAGACATCTGCACGTGCTCATGTGTGGATCCCCACGTGCACACATCTAAATTCAGAGTTGTTAAAGGTGAAGAGCTCATTCAAAAAGAACAGCTTTATTTGCCAGAGATGCAGAGAACTTCCGGTGGTGGTTTCCACAGATTGTTCCAAAATACTCCTGTTTTCATGTATCTCTTATATGTAATCCAGAACTGTTATTGATTTAGTAGTTTTTCTGTCACATTCGTGGTCTAAAGTCACAATTGATGGCTTATATTCCAAGAACATTAGATCTTGGTGTATTCCTATATAGCAATATATTCCAGTTAATGTCATACAGTTGCTTGAAGACCTGTTGGAACTCTATACAAATTCCTCCCTGCAAAATGATTTTTGTTTTATTTTTAGTTAAATGCATTTTAAAAATAATTGTGACCATAACAATTGTTCTAAATTTTAAAAAATCCATTTCCTTTTTTTTTTTTAATTTTTTTAACGTTTATTTATTATTGAGAGACAGAGCATGAGCATGGGAGGGGCAGAGAAAGGAGGAGACACAGAATCCAAAGCAGGGTCCAGGCCCTGAGCTATCAGCACAGAGCCTGACGCGGGGCCGGAACCCACAAACCGCAAAATCATGACCCGATCCGTAGTCAGACGCTTAACCGACTGAGCCACCCAGGTGCCCCTCCATTTCTTTTTTAATGCAATGTTATTACAAGATTATTGGAACAGAATAAGATACAGAAACAAAGTGATACACAAAACAGAGCTTGATTTGTAGTGTGATCCTAGACACAGCTTTTTCACCTGGATTTTCATATGGGGAAATAAAAAAAAGCCAGATTCTCCCATCTCCTATTGTACTGATTCAGTCACCATTTTGGAATGATCTGCTCCAGACGAGCATATGCACATCTTTGAACCAGCAGTTTCATTCCTAGACATATACCTAGAAGAATTACGTGCACATATGCGGTGAAGACAAAGCAGAATGTTCACAGCTTCATTATTTGTGATAATCGCATAATGAAAACAACTCAAATGCCCATCAGTGTAAAATACATAAATGATAAACTTGAAATTATACACAATTAAAATAAGCAAAAGGCTGCACTTCTGAATGTATATGGTACACACACATTTTTGAAGTAAACTAGACAGGAAAAAGTGAAACCTATACGATTCAGTTTACATAACTATCAGCCATCAAAATCAAACTTTAAGAAACAAGATAGTAGTAACTTTAAGAAGGAGCTAAAAAAGTAGTGGTTCCTTTAGAGGAGTTTTACAAATGCTGAAAGTTTTCTAAACAGTCCGCCGCATTTTATTTACTCTCTTTGATAGTGTTTCAACTTATGATAACACATCAAGCTTCAGGTTTTAACGTGCACTTTTATATATTGTATTCCTAGTATGGTTTTTTCTTTCTCTTTCTTTTTTTAATGTTTATTTTATTTTTGAGAGAGAGAGACAGAGACAGAGAGACAGAGCCTGAGTGGGGAAGGGGCAGAAAGAGAGGGAAACATAGAATCTGAACCAGGTTCCAGTCTCCTAGCTGTTAGCACAAAGCCTGATGCAGGGCTTGAACTCAAAAACCACAAGATCATGTCCTGGGCTGAAGTCCAATGCTTAACCAACTGAGCCACCTGGGCCCCCCAGTATAAAACTTTTTAAGTACATACAATATGTTAATAAAATTTAGATGTCCTAGAGAGAATAAAATTTTTTTAAATAGTCTTTGTTATTAATCTGATAGAATTTTTTTCATGTTGCCCATACTTAAGTTAAAAATGGACTATTTTTATACTACAAAATGTTTTATCACAGAATATTTATCTCATATAGAAAATTAAAAATTTGAAAAAAAATATAAACCCTGCCAACTAAAATGCTTCTAAAAGTTCAGAATGTGATACCAGTGATGAAATAAATATGCAGTAGCTCATAACAGAAATGCATGCAAAACACCCCACACTTTATACATATCAAAGTAAAAAATGTATGGTATATGCTATAGCAGGAACATCTGAGAATGTTATTGAAGTCAGGAGAATGTATGCATGACAACTGAAAGAAGTTTCACAGTCATGAGAACGAAATCTACAAACTAAAGATACATGTGGTTAAATCATTCCATAGACATCACATTTCAAGTTGGCATAAATCCAATTAAATACACTGAAATGTGCACATAAATCTTAGAGATAAATGGGCTTCATTTCTTGTTAGGTCAGTGCATGTCTTCATTTAGAAATAATCAGAAGAAGACCTGAATTATGAATTAAGGCTATTCCATTAACTCGGGATTTATCAAAAAGGTAAAAGATTTGATTTAGTTCTATAAAATCATGTTTTAAATCTAGAAGATATCTTACAGCTCATACAGTCTAAGTCTCATTTTACAGATGTGCACATGAAAAACTCAAAGGAGAGAGGCATGATCACAAAAGAAAACTTGTGTACAGCAGTCTTTAATGAATGATAAACACACACACACACACACAGAAATTCAGAAATTACTAACAAATTATAATCAAATAGATTCTATAAATCTGCATTTATAGCACCCTTTTAAAGATTAGCAATCTTAATCTACATTAATAGTTCTTAACGGATCACGTACTTGATAGTCATTGATACAAAAGGATCACAAAAGTTCTACAGCTTAAAAAAATGAAAAATAATTAACCCAGATTTTCCCAAGGTTATTTGGCCACAGAATATACTCTCCCTCCCCAACCCTGCCCCCAATCTATAACCCTTACCAGAGAACTGTTGACAGTGAATTCTTATAGTTTTTTTATTAATTGGGGCAGAGGTGCGATGGTAGGGAAACTTCTAACCTGTTCCCTGAGATTTTTCCACCCTTTTTCAAGGAGAGTAGCCTGGGACAGGGTAGTCAAAAGATATGTGGAGACAGTAATTTGCCTCTGTATCAGCCAAGTAAAATTTGAAAATCTACAAGTAAATTTTCTATCTGGAGATTACAAGCACCTAGAACAGTGTCTTTTCAAGTTTCAAGTTTTGAATCTAACTCTTGTTATTACTTCCTTTAGAGATGATTTTCTTTAGTTTGCTCTGGCTATGCAACTAAGGATTGAATTTTGAAGGGCTCTGCTATATTATGTAAAGTAGGGACCTCTCATGGGAGATTTCTTTTATGGGAGGAATATGTGAATATGCTTTGAAAATTAAAAGTACTGAATAAATGTATGTATCCATTACTCCACTATCAATTCAACAAATTATAACTGACTACCTAACCTATGCATGGCTCTAGTTAGAGGAACTAAAAATGATTCCTATCCCCAAGAAACTCAAACATGGAAGATGTTTGAGTGAAAATAAGGTTCATTTGGAAATATCATGAAATACAATGACAAAAATGCAATAGGGAACTAAGTTTAAAAGTCAAAAAAGAATAATTGCATTGGAAGAGAGAAAAGTGGGTCAAGGAGCATTCACAGAAAATCTTATTTTTTTTTATTCCACCCTCCCCCCTCTTCCTTGTGAATCTTAACTTAGGAAAAAGAGTCTGAGAAGTGAACGAGAAGGTATCTTGCATTCAGGCACCACAAATTTTTATCAAAGGCACAAAAGAACATACCTTGTTTAGGGAACCATAATTTTTTGGTAATATTTAGGTTTATACATGAAAAACATGAAGAAGAAGTATTAGAACAAGTTACGTCAGCATTAGGTATGTAAAGAAGAAAACTGAAGGAAATGGGGAAGAAGGAAGGTACTAAAGAAAAATTTCACCCAGTTTTATAAAGATAATTGTACTTCATGATTATATTTAATGTTGTATTTATCTATGTTAGAAGTAAATATTGGCTGGATTAAGATAAATTTATATTTTGATATGCAAGTATTTTTCTGAAATGCAGAAAATTATCAAACTTGAGTAAGAATAATAGCATTTATAAAATTTATAGAGATTATAAAGAAGATATTCCCACCGGCCCTTATTTATTTTTGTTTTATTGTGATAAGAGCACAACATGATATCTACTCTTTTAACAGGTTTTTAAATGTCAATATGGTATTGTTGACTATTGAACGATATTGTTCAGATTTCCAGAACGTATAAATCTTGCATAATTAAAACTTCATACCCTTTGATTAGCAATTCCCCATTTCCTTCTCCTCCCGAATCTGGCAATCTCCTCCCACTATCCTATTCCGTTTCTATGAGTTTGACTATTTGAGATATCTTGTATAAGTGAAATCATTCAGTATTTGTCCTTCCGTGACCAGCTTAGTTCATTTAGCATAATGACCTCAAGGTTCATCTATTTTGTTGTATGTTGCAGGATTTCTTTTTTTAAGCTGAATAATATTTCATTGTATGTATATACCATTTTTTTAGTATAGTTGGCACCCGGTGTTACATTAATTTCAGGTGTACAACACAGTGATTCAATTTCTCTATGCATTATGCTATGTTCATCACAAGTGTAGTTAACATCGGTCACTACACAACCCGATTACAATACCATTGAATACATTCCCTATGCTGTAACTTTTATTCCTTTTATTCGTTAGACTTATTACATAATTGGAAGACTCCCATTGCTTTTCACCCATTTTGGCAATCACCCCCTTTCCTCTAGCAACCATCCATTTGTTCTCTATTTATAGGTCTGATTGTGCTTTTTGTTTATTGTTTTCTTTTTAAGTTCCACATACAAGTGAAATCATATGGTATTTGTCTTTTTGTATCTTTTTTATTTCATTTAACATAATACCCCCTAGGTCCATTCATGTTGTTGCAAATGGCAAGATCTCATCCTTTATATGGCTGAATAATATTCTATTTTATTTATATATTCCACTACTACTTTATCCATTCATCTATGAATGGGCACTTGGCTTCTGTAACTTGGCTATTGTAAATAATGCTGCAATAGACATAGGCATAAATATATATTTTTGAAATAGTGTTTTCATTTCCTTTGTGTAAATTCCCAATTGTGGAATTAGTAGATCATATTTCTATTTTTATTTTTTTGAGGAAACTCGATACTGTTTTCCACAGTGGCTGCATTAATTTACATTTCCACCAATAGTACACAGTCTCCCTTTTTCTCCACATGCTCAGCAACAGTTGTTATTTCTTGTTTTTTATTTTTATTTTTTTATTGTAGGCATTCTGAGAGGTGTAAGGTGATATCTCATTGTGGATTGATTTGCATTTTCTGGCATTTAGTTGCACATCTTTTCATGTGTCTGTGAGCCATCTGTATGTCTTCTTGGAAAAATGTCTATTCAGGTTCTCTGTCCATTTTAATTAGATTATGTGTGTGTGTATTTTGGATATTACCCTCTTATCATATATATCATTTGCAATATCTTTTCCCATTCAGTAGTGTGCCTTTTTGTTTTGTTTATGGTTTCCTTTTCTGTACAAATGTCCTTTATTTTAGTATAGTCTTAATAGTGTATTTTTGCTTTTGTTTCCCTTGCCTCAAGAGACCCATCTAAAACAATGTTGCTAACTGCTGTCAGAGAAATTACTACCTGTGCTCTCTTGGGGGATTTTTATGGTTTCAGGTCTCCCATTAATCATTAAACCATTTTGAGTTCATTTTTGTGTATGGTGTAAGAAAGTGATCCAGTTTCATTCTTTCACATGTAGGTGTCCAGTTTTCCTACATCATTTAGTAGAGTCTGTTTCCAATTGCATATTTTTGCCTCTTTGGTCATAAGTTAATTAACCATATAAGCATGGTTTCTTTCTGGGCCACATTTTTTGTTCCATTGATTTATGTTTATTTATGTTCTAGTACCATACTGTTTGGATTAGTACAGCTTTGTAATTTATCTTGAAATCTGGTATTGTAATACCTCCAACTTTTTTTGAACTCAAGATTGCTTTGGCTATTCAGGGTCTTCTTTGGTTCCATACAGATTTTTGTATTATTTGTTCTAGTTTTGTGAAAAATTCTATTGGTATTTTCAGAGGGATTACATTAACTTCTAGATTGCTTTAGATAGTATGGACATTTTAATAATAATATTCCATTCCATGGGCATGAACTATTTTTCCTTTTGTTGTGTTTTCTTCAATTTGTTTCATCAGTTTATTATAGTTTTCAGAGTATGGGTTTTTACCTCCTGGGTTAAGTTTATTCCTAGGCATATTATTCTTTTTGATGCAATTATAAATAGGATTATTTTCTACATTTCTTTTCCTGCTACTTTGTTATTGGTGTATAGAAATGCAACTGATTTCTTGGCATTACTTTTGTATCTTGCAGCTTTACTGAATTAATTTATTACTTCTTAAAGTTTTTTGGTGGAGACCTTAGGTTTTCTTTATATATTATTATGTCCTCTGCAAATTGTAACAGTTTAATTTCTTTTCCAATATGGATGTGTTTTATTTCTTACTCTTTTCTGATTACTGTGGCTATAACTTCCAGTACAATGTTGAATAAAAGTAAAGAGTGAACATTTTTATCTTGCTCTTTATCTTAAAGTTCTCATTTTTTAATTATTGAGCATGATGTTAGCTGTGGATTTTTCATATATGGCCTTAATTAGGTTGGGGAATGTTCTCTCTAAACCAACTTTCTGGAGAGATTTTATTGTAAATGGATATTGAATTTTGTCAAATGCTTTCTCTGAATCTGTTGAGATAATCATATAATTTTTATCCTTCATTTTATTAATGTGGAGTATCACATTGATTAATTTGTGATTATTGAACCATCCTTCCATCTGTAGAATAAATTTCACTTAATCATGGTAAAATATACTTTAAATGCATTATTGAATTCATTTTGCTAATATTTTAATCTATCTTTATTAGGAATATCAACCTATAGTTCTCTTTTTTTGTGATATCTTTGGTTTTGGTATCAGAGTAATGACGGTTCTGTAGAACATAGAAGTTTCCCTTCCTCTTCTATTTTTTTAAATATTTTGAACAGAACAAGTATTAAGACTTCTTTAAGTGCTTGGTGGAATTCATCTGTGAAGTCATTTGGCCCTGAACGTTTCTTTTTTGGTACTTTTTGATTACTGATTTAATTTTGTTACTAACAATTGATCTGTTCAGAGTTTCCTGATTTACTTTTGGAAGATTGTATGTTTTTATGAATATTTTTTTCTGGGTTGTCCCGTCTATTTGGCATAGAACTGTTTTTAATATTCTGTTATAATTCTTTGTGTTTCTATGGTGTTGGTTGTTATGTCTCCTCTTTTTTATTTTATTTGGGTCTCCTTTTTTTAATTTAATTTAATTAATTTATTTTTTTTTTTGAAGAGTCTACTAAAGGTTTATCATATTTTTTTTTTTATCTTTTCAAAGAACCAGCTCTTGGTTTCATTGAATTTTCTATTGTTTTATTTAGCCTCTGTGCCATTTATTTCTGCTAGGATCTTTATTATTTCCTTCTATTCACCATGGGCTTTGTTCTTCTTTTTCTAGTTCCTTTAGGTGTAAAAATAGATTGTTTATTTGAGCTATTGTTTTTTTTTCTTGAGGTGGGCTTGTATTGTTATGTATTTCCCCCTTAGAATTCCTTTTGCTAGTTTCAAAGATTTTGGAACACTGTTTTCATTATCAGTTGTCTCCATGTATTTTTTTTTAATTTCTTCTTTGATATCTTCCCCATTGGTTGTTTTGTATCATGTTGTTTAGCAGCTATGTGTTTGTGTTTTTTAAGGTTGTGATGTATGTGTGTGTGTGTGTGTGTGTGTGTGTGCATGTGTATGATTGATTTCTAGTTTTATACCATTATGATCAGAATAGATGTAAGGTCTACTTTTAATTTTCCTAAATTTATTGAAACTTGTGACCATGAAGTTATCTATACTGGAGCATATGTTCCATGTGCACGTGCAAAGAATGTGTACTGTGTTGTTTTTGATGGATTTTGGATGGATGTTCGTATATACCTGTTATGTCCATCTAGTCTAAATAGTCATTCAAAGATACCACGTTTACTGATTTTTTGGATGGTACATCTATTGATGTGAGTGGGTGTTAAAGTCCCCTACTTTTATTGTATTATCACCAATTTCTTTATGTATTTAGGTGCTCCAGTGATGGGTGCATATATATTTACAACTATTATATCTTTTTCTGCGTTTGATCCCTTTATCATTATTTAATGCCCTTCCTTATCTCTTGATGCAGTCTTTTTTTTTTTTTTTTTAATTTTTTTTTTCAACGTTTTTTATTTATTTTTGGGACAGAGAGAAACAGAGCATGAACGGGGGAGGGGCAGAGAGAGAGGGAGACACAGAATCGGAAACAGGCTCCAGGCTCCGAGCCATCAGCCCAGAGCCCGACGCGGGGCTCGAACTCACGGACCGCGAGATCGTGACCTGGCTGAAGTCGGACGCTTAACCGACTGCGCCACCCAGGCGCCCCTCTTGATGCAGTCTTTGTTTTAAAGTCTATTTTGTTTAAGTATTGTTACCCTGGCTCTTTTTTCACAGTCATTTGCATGGAATATCCTTTTTTGTTCCTTTACCTTCGGGCTGTATTGGCTCTTAGGTCTGAAGTGAATCTCTTCAATGCAGCATACAAATTAGTCTTGCTTTTTTTTTTTTTTTCCATTCTTCCACTTTATGTCTTTTGACTGACGCATTTAGGCCATTTACATTTAAAACATTTATTGATAAACAGGTACTTATTGCCATTTTGTAAATTGTTTTCTAGTTTTTTTTGTAGTTCTCTGTTTCTTTTTCTTGTGCTCACTTTCTCTGTGATTGATGACTTTTCTGTCTTTATAGTTTTCTCTTTTTTTGTATGTGTTTCTATTACAGTTTTGGGGTTTATGGTTAACATGATGTACATATATATCATTCTAATTATATAGCAGTGTATATTAAGTTAATGGGCATTTAAATTTGAACACATTTTTTTAAAAATTAGTTTTTACTCCCTCCTCCACATTTTATGTATATGTTGTCATGTTTTGTATGTTTTTATTCATAATATTTTTTACACTGAATTATAGTCTTTCCTCTTTCTCTTAAAGAAGTCCCTTTAACATTTCTTGTAAGGCCAATTTAGTTGTGATGACTTTAGTTTGAATTTTGTTTAACTTTTATTTGTCTGAGAAACTCTATCTTTCCTTTCATTCTGAATAACCTTGCCAGGTGTAATATTCTTGGTTGTAAATTTGGTTTTTATTCCTTTAAGCCCTTTGAATATATCAGTATATCACTTCCGGCCTACAAAATTTCTGCTGAAAAACTCAGCTAATAGCCTTATGGGGTTTTCCTTGTATGTAACTTTATGGTTCTCCCTTGCTGCTTTTAAAATCCCATTTATCTCTAAACTTTGACATTTTAATTATTATGTGTTATGGTATAAACCTCCTTGGATTCATCTTGTTTGGAACTCCCTGTGATTCCTAAACCTGGAAGTCTATTCTTTCTCTAGATTGTGGAAATTTTATAGATATTATTTCTTTAAATAACTTTTCTGCCCCCTCTATCTCCTTCTGGGACCCCTAAAATGCTGATGTTTGTTCACTTGATATTCTCCAAGAGATCCCTTAACCCATCTTTATGTTGAGGTTTTTTTTTCTTTTTGCTGTTCAGCTTGAGGGCTTTCCATTACCCTGTCTTCCAGATCACCGATATATTCTGCACCCAGTCATCTGTTGATTACCTCTTGTGTATTTTTATTTTATTTATTGTATCCTTCAACTATGGTTCCTTTTAAATATATTCTATCTCTTCTTGGAGGTCTGAGTTCTTCCACCCTCTCTCTAGCCCAATGAGCACATCTTTACAATTATTATTTTTAACTCTTTATTAGACATATTGCTTATCTTTGTTTAATTCTTTTTCTGAGGTTTTGTCTTTTGGAGCATACATTTCTCAGACCATTTATGTGTGAATGTTTTCTCCAGGCTCTCAATTCTGTTCCATTGGTTATATGTTTGTCTTTATGCCAGCATCAGCTGTTTTAAAACTGTAGCCCTGTGATACATTTTGAAATCAGGAATGGTGATATCTCTACTTGTGTTGTTCTTTTTCAAGATTGTTTTGACTATTCAGAATCCTTTGAGGTTCTGTCTGAATTTTAGGGAGGTTTCTTTCTAATTCTGAAAAAAATGACATTGGGATTATATTAGAGACTGTACTGAATCTGTAGATCATTTTGGGTCATATGTATATTTTAACAATATTATCATGAATCCATGGCCCTGGGGAGGGGGACTTTCCATTTAATTGTGTCTTCTATGATTTCTTTTATAATTATTTTATAGTTTTTGGTGCACAACTCTTTTATCTCCTTAAATTTACTCTAACGTATTTTATTCTTGATGTTATTGTAAGTGAAGTTGTTTTCATAATTTCCTTTTCAGATAGTTTGTCATAAGTGTATAAAAAAAGCAACTGATAATTGTATGTTGATTTTGTATCATGCAACTTTAGTGAACTTGTTAATGAATTCTCCAAGTTTTTTTGGTGATGTCTTTAGGGTTTTCTTCACATAAGATCATGAAATCTACAAACAAAAACAGTTTTCCTTCTTTGTTTCTGAATTAGATGCCTTTTATTTAGTTATTTTGCTTCATTATTCTGGCTAGGACTTCAGTCTATTTTGAGTAAGAGTGGCTAAAGTGTGAGTATTTTTAACCTTATTCTTGATCTTAGAAGTAAAGACATACAAAAAAAGAAAGCTACAGGCCACTATTTCTGATGAATATAGAAGAAAAAATACTCAGAAAAAGATTAGCAATTTGAACTTACCAACACATTAACAAGATCATATAACATGACCTAGTGGAATTTATTACTGGATGCAAGAATGGTTCAACATATAGAAATCAATTAATAGGGTGCCTGGGTGTCTCAGTCAGTTAAGCATCCAACTTCAGCTCAGGTCATGATCTCATGGTTTGTTAGTTTGAGCCCTGTGTTGGGCTCTTTGCTGACTGCTCAGAGACTGGAACCTGCTTCGAATTCTGTGTCTCCCTCTCTCTCTCTGCCCTTCACCTGCTCATGCTTGCACTCTCTCTCTCTCTCTCAAAAATAAATAAACATTAAAAAGGAAAGAAATCAATTGGTAGGGTATGACACACTAACAGAATGGAGGATAAAAACCACATGCTTATCCTAGTGGAGGCAGAAAAAGTGTTAAAATTTAGACTCTTTCATTATGAAATTCTCAGTAAAGTTAGAAGGAAATTACCTGAACATAATGAAGGCCATATATGAAAAGTCTACAACTAACATCATAGTCAATGAGCATGGTTTTTCTTTTAATAATGAACATAACTTTGAACTGAAAAAAATATATTCATTATTTTTAAATCTGTAATCATTGTATCTAAATCTTTTCATTAAATAGGTTTAAAGCACTTTTTTATGACAGAATATTACAGTATACTTTAAACAAGGTTATGGATAATTATATAACCATAACTCTCATTTACAAAGTCAGAGGTACTATTTTATGTGAATTGAAACAAATTAATGATTATTAAAGTGTTATGATTTTCTGAGCAGAGTATAGATTTGAAAATGTTTGAAGATAATTTAATTTTGCATTTGAAAACTCTAAGAATGAAAAGAAATTGGAAAATCCATTGGACAAGAAAACATTATGGTTTTACCAAAAATAATTTATTAGAACAAAACAAACAACTAAAATAAGAGATTAATGGGATATCAACTGTTTAAAATATTTGAAACAAAATGGTGTGTGTTTTTTCTTTTTACAATCTTTGACAATTCCAGCTTTCCATGTAAATTCCAAAAGGCCTGGATGCTTAATTACTAAAAAGACTAGGCTACTCTAGAACAAAAAGAAAAAAAAAAGCTTGGAATTATTAAAAATGTTTTACTTAAGGCTTATGATCTGGTAGTTAATAGTATGCTTTATATGGAGTTGTCTAGAATCTACATTTTTTAGTAAATTGTGAAATACTATATATGCTCTTTTATAAACTTCTATTGAAACAATAATACCAAATACAATAACTTACATACACAATCTAAAATATATATCATTTAATCCTCCTAAAAACTCAAGAAGTCTTAAAAGTTCAAGAAGTTGGACGAATTTACAAAAGAGAAAATTTGTGTCATGGAATTGAAAAATCATATCTAAGGTAACACAGCTAGAATGTGATCAAAGCAAAACAAATTTCATGTACTTTATCTCAAAATTCTACTTTTTCCTCACTTTGCTAAATTTCTAAAGTTACTCTCTTGAATCAGAGGAAAGTCCAGAAAATGAACATAATTGTTGCAGATCTTTATATAAACAAGAAAAAGGGAATGCATTTTAAACTCAAAAATGGGACAGCTTACTTAGCTTATTGGGCATTCTAAAACCTCTACAGCTGATATATGATGAGTAGTAAACAGTCTAGCCCAAGTGGAAGAGCAGAGAAGTATCCTTGTAAAAGTGTCACATAACCAGCACCCTCACCATGTTAATTGAGCACTTGTTCCAAAAACTTAGTTTGCTCTCTTCTACACCAATAGCAGAAAAGTTCCAGATGGCTTTTCTTTCCACTATGAACAGAATCTCTGCTATAATAACCTGTGTCTCAACCAGGAAAGCAATCATTATCTGGTGGTTTGATAAGTGAGAGAGACAGGAAGATAAGATAGCCCAGTCAAAGCACACACCTCATGAAATAGTTATATTGGAGTAACTGATTAAAATTCTCAATTAAAAAAAATCACCTGAGCTACAACCACACAAATAAAAAGCCTTTTTGCATTTAATTTAAAAACCATATTTCCAAATAAATTGAAGGAAAGAAAGACAATACTGGATCTCAAAGTTGAGGTGAAGGATTTATTTCATAAAACAGGAAAAATATAAGTCAAAATTATAAGGGCATATGTGAGACTTGAAGAATAAAGTTAGGAGAGGAATAGTGAAATAGCATAAATTCAGGAAAGAGAAGGAATAATTGATCAAATAATAGAGATGTTCTTGAGATGAAAAAACAAAGGACCTCAATTTTCCAAATGAAAGGGTTCACTAATTTCCAGGCTAGACTGATAATAGCAGAATAATAATTAATAATAATAGCAATAATATTTTCATAGAGTACACTTTTATAGAACTTACTACATGCCAGGCACTGCCAGAAGCATTTTCCATACATTCATTTCATGTTTACAGTAATCCTGTAAATTAAGTACTATTTTATGGTTTTGGGATCTATGGCACAGACATATCAAGTAAATCAATTGAGTGTCAGAGTCAGAGGCCATATTCTTAACATTATACTGACTTTTGAAGGACTATGCAAATTCTCAAACATATTGGAAATCTAAGGTTAAAGAGAATGTCTTTAAAACATTGAGGCAGCAAGGGCTCCTGGGTGGGTAAGTCCGTTAAGCGTCCAACTTTGGCTTATGTCATGATGTCACAGTTCATGAGTTTGAGCCCTGTATCAGGTGCTGTGAAGGCAGCTCAGAGCCTGGAGCCTGCTTTGGATTCTTTCTGCCCCGCACCCCTCATTGTGTGTGCGAGCGCGCATGCGCTCTCTCTCTCTTTTTCTCTCTCTCTCTTTTTCTCTCTCTCTCTCTCTCTTTCTCTCTCTCTCTTTCTCTCTCTCTCAAAAATAAATAAACATTAAAAAAAAAATTGGGGCAGCGATGACCTCAAAAGGAAAAACAACCAGATGGATGTCATATTCTTAACTATAACCTTGTAAGCTAGAAAGTAGTAAAAAAAATATTATCCACTTCACATAGCTTTTAAAAAAGTTCATTGAAGTTATACAAGAATTAAGAGTGATTTGATAATCTGAGGCAAGTGGTCATGAAAAGTCCAATCAATTAAAATGAAACACCACCAAAGACATGTGCAAGCAAAGATAAAAAGAAAAGTGAATACTCATGAACAGCACAATTTGCTACATACATATTTCAATTTACATTTAAATATATAAAGATAAATGTTGGGTTAAGTTTCCTAAGATTCAAGGGATGAGTTCTACAAAACCATTAAGTAAGTCTTGAGAAATCCTGTTAGAGCATTCTTAACATTTCAAAGGTTGAAAAAAAGATAGGAAGGGCCTGACCAATTTCTTTTGGGAGATGAAAGGCAAGGTGGAAGATAAATTCATTTTTGTGAAATAGATATTATGTTTGGGGTGGGAAATAGTTCATGCTGTTTTTCAAATAACAGAAAAACATAGTTGTGAACCAGAAAAAGTTTAAAGACAGATTTGAAACGTACCACTTAATTTCCTGTTTAACAATGCATGATGATGTCCAAGAAGTTAAAAGAAAAAAAAAAATGAAGGGTAACATGTGTTTATATATTTGATGGCCTTGTGGTGGTAGGGGGAAAATAGCAGCCTGATTAGATACTAGAATATGAGATGTTAAAATAAATTGTTCTTTTGGTTTGACAACTGAAATCGGATTCAGTAGAATAGAGAATCTACAAATAGATCTTCATATATTTGAGAATTTAGTATTTACTAGTTTAGGGTCAAAAGAATAGATTATATAATAGGACTGTTAATTACACTAGCTATTTATTTATAAATACAATATAAAAAATACCCAAGTTAAGTCTGGATGGCTTTAGTATTTGAAATACTCAAATTGAGTATTTAACATAAAGTATTTAAAAATAATTAGCAGGATTAAGCAATAAGTTTCAAAAACCAAAATGGAGGTGATGCCAATTAAGAAGACCCCATATCTTTTCACTCAGTTTAAGAATGTATATAATTGACAGTGACTCACAGGTTTAGTGATTCCACTTACACTATAAACTGCTAAAACCATATCTTTAATTACTTGTCTGGAGGTGGGAGCCTGGGAATTGAACTGGAGATCAATGAGCAAGGATTCTGTTTTGCTGTCTTCCTCTCCAGGGATGTTAGGAAAGAAAAAATAGCAAGGAGTTACTTTTTATTGAGTTGTTTACTCTTGAAAGAACTCAAGAGAAGGAGAGTTTGATTTTTGTGGTTACAATAGTTTTATCTTGTTCTGAAGACAAAGTATAGGAATCCTAGGAAATAAAATATTTTTTAATGGCCACATCTTGCTGTGAAGTATAAAGTTTACTTTAGTTTTTTGGGTTTTTTTTTTGTTTTTCTCCAAATTTATATGTTTAAATGAGCATTTCCACCCTCCGCCCACCATCAAATACCAAGAAAATTATATAAAAATCGATGTATCTCATTTATTTGTAATCATATTTATATAATGTATATAACATATAATTATGTATACAATTTTCCTGTTTGGGAAATGAATTTGAAATTAGAAATGCACACTAAATATTCATTTCTTTAAATGATTTGACAGAAAGGTATATGAGGAGCTCATTTAAGCATCTGACTCTTGATTTCAGCTCAGGTCATGATCTCACTGTTCATGAGTTTGAGCCCCACATTGGGCTCTGTGCTGACACTGTGGAGCCTGCTTGGGATATTCATATTCTCTCTCTCTCTCTCTCTCTCTCTCTCTCTCTCTCAAAATTAGTAAGTAAACTTAAAAAAAAAGAAAGGTATATGAAAATCAATAGGACTGGAAATTAGAATTTTTAAATGTACATTAAATGCAGGTTTATGAGTGCTTATGAAATGCATATATCTGATAAATATAATAGGAATTATTTTATAAATTTTACTTCTACTGACCTGGTCCTTCTACATGCCTTCTACACAATTCTATAATATAGTCCATCTCATAGACTGAGATAAAGATTTCTCTCAACACTGCTCTGGAATCATATGAGAGGTTAAAAATAAAGTGTTAGTTGTAAAGAGAAGTCAGCAATTAAAATATTAGATAGTTCCAGAGTTTTAACTTCCAAAAAGAATATTTGAGTTAAATTGTTTTCTTTATAAATAAAACTATAGATTATTTGTCTGGTTTAAAATACCACCATTTCCTCCTTTATAAATATGCATGAAATAGAGACATTATCTTTTTTTGCAGGGCAAAAATACGGAAGTCAGAATTTTGTCTGGCTCATCTCCCCTGGTCTCTGCTTCACTCCCCTTGGCTTCAACATCTCACCGCAGGCAAGCCACAGTGTTCTTTCTCTTGTGGCATCACCTGGAGTAAAACAAACGATTGATAAACAGAGAAGACTCTGTTTTGAAAATAAAATTTTTTAGAACTCTGAATTTACTGGGTAACAAATGAAAAAACCCAAAAGGGAGGAAACTCCATAAGGCTAACGATTATTATTTAATGTTTCACATTCTTTCGTTTTCTCATGTACCAATTCAGGGAGGCAGCATTGTGTCCTCTCCCAAGTTTGCCTATTCTTTTTATCATGTTTTCCCTGCCTTTTTTTTTTCATCCAGAGGTTGTGCAAATTATTTCCCCTTGTATTCTCGTGTTCTTCTATTCATGTATGGCTCTCTAAAGATTTCACCTATTATTTGTATACAGAGCCCTCTCATAATAAGAATTTGGAAAATGACATCTTTCCTGTCTATTTTAATTAGACAAATGCAAACTACTTCCTGGAAATTTCTACCACCATGGAATATTCTTTTTACTATTGGATAATAGCCTCAGTTTTCTTTTCCTGTTCTTCATTCAATCATTTCAATTCAAACAGTTTAATTTTTCTTGTACTGTGTTTAAACATTAAAACTGAAAATCAAATATATCTGCCCTGCTGCATGGGTTAAATTATATTCCTTTGACGTTAACTACATGTGTATGTCAACAAACACATATCACGGTCAAAGTATGCTTCTTTGAGCTGTCTCTCAAGGAGGTAATTATTAAATGATGAAATTTAAATGACACATACTCAATTTAAGTATCCAGCATATGGAGAAAAACAGAAGAAAGAGCCTTTTGTCTCTTTATTGACTACCTCCTATGGAGATAGAAGGGTGTTTGTTCTGGTTTTCAGGTACTCCTATTTCCAATTTATATTCCCAGTGGTAGAGATAATACAGGCATACTCGTGGTAATTATCAAATAAATGACATTAAACAAATATTTACTGAGTGCCTTTTATGTAAGGAAAAATAATAGGACATATTTGTTTAGGTATGAGATATTCACTTCATTCTTACTTTGACTAGGTCAGATCTCACCATGCGGGTATCATAAAATCACCCAGGTCAGGATTTTATAAATTGCAAAAATCAACATTATAAAGATGCGAATACTCTCCCAATCTGATCTACAGATTTAATTCAACCCATTCAAAATTGTATAAAGACAATAAAAACATTTTTGGTGGATATTGATAAGCATATTCTAAATTGTCTAGGGACCACAAAGGTTCAAAGAATACCCCAGAAAATCTTAAAGAAAAATCAGGTGGGAAGATTTATATACACAGGTGCAAGATTATAATAAAACCATGACAATTAAGACAGTTTGGATGCAAAGATAAATAGAAAAAAATGTATAATTGAAACAAGCATAATGATAGCCCTAATGTAAGAAAAAGCTCAATACAAAACATTAACAGAACTTTTTTTCTTTCTTTTTTTTTTTTTTTTTTAAATAGGGCTCTGTTGGTTAAGAGTCCAACTTCAGCTCACATCCTGATTTCAAGGTTCATGGGGTTAAGCCCCACATCTGCATCCGGCTCTGTGCTGACAGCTCAGAGCCTGGAGTCTGCTTCAGATTCTGTGTCTCCCTCTCTCTCTCTCTGCCCCTCTGCCACTCAAGCTCTGTCTCTCTGTCTCTCTGTCTCTGTCTCTCTCTCTCCAAAATAAATAAAACATTACAAAAATTGAAAAGAAAAAGCTCAATCCAATGGAAATTGAGTTTTTCATTAATTAACTAGGGTCAATTTGAAGATGAATGTGGGAAACATTAATATTAACCCCTAAATCATACCATACAACAAAAGTAATTTAATATTGACTGTACCTCTAGATGCGAAAGACAAAAACATATAAATTTTAGAATAACAGGAGATGACTATTCAATGAGCTTGGTTTGGGTAAATGTATTTTGAACAGGACATATGCACACACACATAAATGTACTACTCATAAAGGAGAAACACTGATAAATTGAACTTCATTAAAATTAAGAGCTTCTATACACCAAAAAAAATCACAATTAAAACACTGAAAATGCAAACCAGGAGTGGGAGAAGATATTTGTATTATATATGTTTGACAAAGAACTCAAAACCAACTTACATTAAAAGAAACAAGATATATACTAATTAATACAAAAAAGCAGGTAGTCATCTTTTAAATGCATATAGGTTTTCAACAGGCACTTCAAAAGATATACAGTGGTAAATTAACATTTGAAAAATTGTTTAACATCATTATTTATCAGGGGGCACCTGGGTGTCTCAGTCCATTAAGCATCCAACTTTTGATTTTGGCTCAGGTCATCATCTCTTGGTTCCTGGGTTCAAGCCCCACATAGGGCTCTGAGATGACATTGTAGGGTCCACTGGGGGTTATCTGTACCCCTCTCTCTCTCTGCCTCTCCCCTACTCATGTGTGGTCGGTCTCTCTCTCTCTCTCTCTCTCTCTCAAAAATAAATAATTATTTAAAGTAAAAAACCATCATTAGTCTTCAGGGACTTGCAAAATAATTCTGGATACCTTTCTTTAAGTTTTTTTTTTTTTAATTAATTTTTTAAATTTATTTTGGACCTGCTAGGGACATGGAGCCACTGAAACTCATATGTACTGCTGGTAGAACAAAAATTATTACAGTCAATTTGGAGAACTCTGGCGGTATCCACTGAAAATATTACAACTTCTTGTATTATAAATGAGAAATGTGTACATATGTTTATCAAGAACATGTACTAGAATCATTCATAGAAGCATTATTTATAATAGCCCAAAATTGAAAAAAAAAGTCCAGAGATCCATCAACAGTAGAATGGATAAATTGTGGTACAGTTATACAATAGAATATGCTAAAATAATGCAAACAAATGAACTGTTGCTAATGATAACAATGTGCAGGAATCTCATAAACATAAATATAGTACACACGTACTCAAAAACCAACATAGTGGTTTAATGTGTTATTAATGGCTATACCAAAAACTAAGGATATTATTGCTTGTCAAATGAAATATTATGCAACCATTGAAGTGAGAAAAGGAAAATGTACTGGCATGAAAATATTTCATATTGGAAAGTGAGAGCAAATGAGTGGTATATAGTCTGACATGAGCAAATTATTCAGTATGATTTGAGAATTCTATACTTCATGAATTATCTCTGTACATGCAAAGACGGTGTTTGGAAACCTGGGCACAGGAAACTAGTAAAAGGCAGCATGGTACAGTGGCCAGAAATGAGGCCTTTATATCTTACCAAGAGTTAGATGGAAAAGGAAAGTAGCCTCAGTTCTTTTCACTGCCCCAGTAAAGAATTGCAGGACGGTGAAATGAACGCAGAGCAAAGTGTTATTAAAGGATGCTCCAAGAGGGGAGTGGGACAGTCAGGATAGAAAAAGGCCCTGGAAACTGTGGAGTGTGGGCTTATATCAATTTTTCTTTTGAGTGGGTTCTAGGGTCCCAACATTTGAATGACAGGCCTATATTATATACTAATTACCAATTATGCATGTCCTTTCCCAAGATGTATTTGAAATGGCTGCATGAAATAGGAAACTGTAACATTATTCCCTTTTTGTTTTTAAGAGAGAATGCATGAGGAGGGGGAGAGGGTAGGGATGGGGGTGAGAGAGAGAGAGAGAGGGAGGGAGGAAGAGAGAATCTCAAGCAGGCTCCACGCTTAGGATGGAGCCAGAAATGGGCTTGATCTTAGCACCATAAGATCATGACCTGAGCCCAAATCAAGAGTTGGACACTTAACTGTGCCAGACAGGTGCCCCATATTTCTATCCTAAAGCCATAGGTCAATGGGGCGCCTGGGTGGCCTGGTTAAGCCTCCAGCTTTGGCTCAGGTCATGATCTCAGGGTCTGTGGGTTCCAGCCCCGTGTCAGGTTCTGTGCTGACAGCTTGGAGCCTGGGGCCTGCTTCAGATTCTGTGTCTCCCTCTCTCTATCCCTCCTCCACTTGCACTCTGTCTCCCTGTCTCTCAAAAATAAACATAAAAAAAAAACATAGGTCAAATAATAACTGGAGACACGAGCAAAAAGCACAACAAACTTAACTCTTCCTCTGCCAGAATTTTTATTTATTTATTTATTTTGAGAGAGAGAGAGAGAGAGAGAGCGCGCGCGCGCGCAAGAGAGTGAGAATCCCAAATAGGCTCTGCTGTCACCACAGAGACTGACTTGGGGCTTGATCTCATGAACCCTGAGATCATGGCCTGAGCCAAAATGAAGAGTCTGATGCTATCTGATTGAGTCACCCAGATGCCCCTTTCTGCGAGGATGTTGTAACCACAAACCGACTGCTGGCTGGGTAGAATGGGGTGGTCCCTGGGCAGCTCTAGTTGGGGTTCTCCATCAGGACGTCTAAGGCTCATCCTCGAGTAGCTCATGACTAGCTTCTTGACTAATATTTAGAGTCACAACACCTGGGTTAAATATTGTCTTCAACAACTAGCTGTGTTAAATAACAATGTTTCATAAATTCTTCAATTAGTTTCTTTAACTTTGTTGCTTGGTTTAAACATAGGTATTGGAAATATTTAACTTTGTGAAAAGTTTTATTTTGTTTTTATGAGGGTAAAATACAGGATAGTATCTGACACATTGCAAGTTGTTATAGTTCCTATAAGTTATTATATGGATCTTATATTAATAATTTTTATTAACAATAATAATATCTTGGGAGAGAAGTTGAGCCAGACAAAAAGAAAAAAACTAAAGATCAGATGTAGGTTATAATTATCAAAGTAATAGATCTATAGTAAGTGTTGAAGTTTCAACTGTGCCGTGTCTTTATTTCAAGGTAAAGGATATGATTTGGAAAGACAGGATCTCTGAGATTTGACATAGGAACTTGAAAACCTTGAATTCATAAACTCCCTCAAGTCCTTTGAATGTGTTGATATGGCTCACTCTTCCTTATTAGAAGCAAGTAGTTATTATACAAACATGATTCATAGGGAAATTACTTGTGTCTCTGTAAGGATGTGTACTCACATCCCCTCTGGCCTGACAAATCAGCACCTAGGATTATCTAATAATCCATTTAGTGAAGAATTGGGTTTGCCAAGGGAGGAAAACTCCTACTCACTCAAGAAGTGTAGAACCTAGCTAAGCGTAAATGGACACATGGTTAATAGCAAATGGTTGAATGGTTGATAAGAGTCTTGGAATGAAAAAACAATAGCAGTTTGGGGACAGAAAGTCTTAGGAGGAAACCTATGGATTCACATATGAGAGGGCATGTAGTATGATGATATTCGTGTTGCACATGAATGCCCATCAGAAAGCAGCTACCAAAGCAGAAGCACTAAGAAACCAAGTAAGTAGAATGACTCATCCAGCTGATGTCAGCCATCCTTTTCACCTTTGTATCCATTGTCCTTGCCCACCCAAGTTCCAGATAAATGGATTCATGGGTGGAGTAGCCATAGCGCCATCAATGGACACTATGTGTAAGTCCCAATCCCATGGGAACACACATGGACAAGCTGATATATCTACTGCTACTGCTCAGTGTTCAGCATGTCAGTAAAAAAATGAAAGCTATGCCCTATATATGGCCTCATCCCTCAGAGACCAACCAGCTATTAAGTGGGCAGATTGGCCACATCAGAACCCTTCTAGCTGGAAATGGCAGAAATTCATCTTTACTGGAATAAACACATATTCCCAGTTAGTCTTTCCTTTTTTATTGATGACAGGAGCTTGGGCAGCACCATTCTCTGAATGCTAAGTGTTTGCCCCATCTAAATGGGATCAGCTATTTTCAGAAGTATTCCTTTATAAATCTGATGCACACGTATCTCTACAAGTTCATTACCCAGGGAACCTGTCCAATACAACACATAGGCATGTAATATTAAATATTTGAGAAACAAAGGCAAGCAAACATCTTAAAAACCCCTCGACACACACACACATACACAAAGGCCTATTCAAAGTAGCAATAAGAAGACTGACAACAGGAAAACTGGAAGGCAGAAGTAAAGAAATGACAACCTTAAAGTGCTGAAAGGAAATCTACCAATGTGTCATATCATACCCAAGGAAAATAATATTCAACCATTGAAATGAAATAATTTTCAGAGAAACATAAACTGAGGATTTTTTTTTGCCAGAAATCTTCACTAGAAGAGAGAAAATAGAGTGCCTCAGGAAGAACAGTGATCTCAGGCAGAAACCTGGAAGTGCAGGAGAGAAAGAAAAGAAAAGAAAAGAAAAGAAAAGAAAAGAAAAGAAAAGAAAAGAAAAGAAAAAAGAAAACAACAAAACTTAGCAGGATAGAAATGGAATAAAAATGGGTAATCCAAAAGAATGCAAAAAGGAGGAAAAAGGAAAATATATAAATGCAAAATTATTATCTTTTGATGATTCTCTGTTTTGGTTTCCTTTTTGAGTATGTGTGAAGATAGGGAGCCTTTTAACTCACCGTTAGAGGACCATCAAAGCACTTTTAATTACTGAGAATTCTGGCACAAAAGCAAAAAAGGGAATAAATTTCATTGTCCCTATGTCACCATTTTAAGGAATGGGTCTGCATATTACATGCCAGTTCCAAGTTTCAAAATAAAATCCATGGAGTAGAACATACTGACATAATAAAAAAATGGGTTTAGAAAATGCTAAGTTAGGAATTTGATTTCTATAGCTGAAATAATCACACGACAAAGATAGAAGGCAGTGAAAAGAAAAATTCTATAACTGAAAGAATTAAATGGATATTAAACAAAAAGGAGAACCACAATGAGGTAAGAGGCTTAAACCAGAAGATAAATCAGTGTACTCAATCCTTCACTGAGAAAGTCTTGAAATGGAAAACAATGTCAGTTTGACTAGTGACGTACTTAATTTAGATTCTGGTAAAAGTCATTGATTCTATGCAGACCCTGTAAACCAATAGCAAATTCATAAGTAAAAGCTTGTATAGCAATGATTTCTATCATACCCTATTAAGTAAAAAAGATTTTTTAATAGTTCTTCTTAAAAATATTAATTGCATGGGCACCTTGGTGGCTCAGTTGGTTGAGAATCTAACACTTGATTTTGGCTCAGGCCATGATCTCACGGTTCCTGAGTTCAAGTTTTGAAATGGGTTCTGTGCTGACAGTGAGGAGCCTGCTTGGGATTCATTCCCTCTCTCTCTCTCTCCCTCCCTCCCTCTCCCCCTCCCCCTGACTTTCTCTCTCTCTAAAATTAAAAAAAAAAAAACAAAACTCTAATTGCAGAATAACTTCAAGGTAGACTCTTATCAAAGCATCACTATTCCAGATAACAGCACGAGTAATTTGTCTTATTTCATCATGTCCACGATTAAAAAGAGAACGAAGCAAGACTAATAAAAGTAGTTAATGCTATTACTTTTATAATATGGGCCTTTCACATATTTAAAGGTGGAATTATGTAGAAAGAATAGATATTCTAAATTTAGAGTGCTGGAGAAAATAATTCTCTCTTCATAAGAAAGCATAGAGAGTAATAGTCTCCTAGGAGAGGACACACTTTATCAGAAGAATTCTCCAAACAAAATTCTCCTCTACATCCATAGGTAAAGATACCCTATCCTAAGAAGTAAATTCGCAAAAGTTCCTAAAAGTATATTCTACATCGTTTTCCACAGTGGAATTCAAAACATTCTGAGGAAACTCATAATAACTATGGTACAGTTTACCAGTGCTCATTTCTTAAGGTAAAACTACATTTTGAGGTCTCCTTGAGTCAAAATGACTATGTTATTAGTTTTCACCAATGTAGTATGAGTGGAAGTATGATTTCTAGGCTGGGGTGCTGACACTGACAAATGGGAATGTCTTCTGCAATCTTTTTTTTTTTTTTCCCTCCCAATCCAGTAACTATTTTGAGAGGGCTTAAAAACCTTTATGAGGGGAGAACCACCAAAATGGAATGGAGGAAGACTAGTTTCTGAGTTACTGCTTAAATTCCATTCATTCTGGAGAGCCACCTATTCAGAAATACCCCTTAGGGGAATTGCATGAAGAGAAAATACATTACATTTTTATATATTATGGCACTGAGTTTTTAGATTTACCCTTTACACCATCTAGTATTACTTTCATCAATAAGAAATTAAATCTGTCCCTTTTTCCTGAGTCCATCTATTTACATAAATAGCATGTATAAATTATTTAATTTCTTTCCAAAACATTTGTGGATTTGCCTCATTACTTGATAATCACACCCAATTAAAATATAAAATTCTCTTGAGTATTTAATGGTGTGCAACCCAACATACATATTTTGGTAGATAAATGGGTATTATACCAAGTCTCAGCTCTCAGTGAATTCACAGCCTTACTGGAGGAGAGGACAAAATATATAAGTAATCTTCAAGAAAAGAAGAACAAAATGCCAGCTGGCACAGAGGTTCAGTTAATATAAATCAGGACCATTTCTAAATGGTGTCCACTTGGATATAAGGATGTCAGATTAGGGTATATGAAATTTGAAAACTGCTTATTTTAAACATTTACATGCATTTATAAATCATAAATTTATCAAAATATGAAGTAGACAACTATAATCTCTTTGAATTAGAGTTCTGGCATTAGTTTGTATATGTGTCATAAATATCTATTGTTTATGTTAAGCTGAGTAACATTTAGTGTCCTTATTTTTACAGTTATTTTTATCTTTGAAATTAAATACATTTATATTTCTATTTATATTCCCCCCAAAAATAATAAAATAGTAAATTATAATACATGCAATGGATGGGAATTAACCAAAATAAAAAAGACAACAAAATTCAGTCACACATGAATACATAAATGATACATATATTTTACTTTGGTTAATTGAATTTTACCAATGTAAAAGGAAATTTTCCTTGGTTTAATTCCATCTTAATTCTTTGCAAGAGAAATTAAAGCTATTTAAGTGACTGATGAACTTGCTGGGAAATGAAACTTACAGATAATTTACAAAATTAGTAGTCCAAATATAGGAAAACAATACAGTTAGACACCAATACAATGCAGTATACTCCCACACAAAGTCTGCTAAGCAATTATTTGCTTGCAATAAAGATCCTTAAATTTCAGTTAACTCATTATCTTTTACTGGTATTGCTAATGTAAAATCTAGTATTTGAAATTTTTTTCTCTTGATTTTCAAGCTTTGTTTTTAAAAATATTTTCAATTAAAATTGAAATTTTGTACATCCCAAAAATTATTGAAATTTTTAAGTGTTCTTAGTTTCTAGAAAATATATATTGAAATAAAGATCTTTTTCTTCATTGCTTAAATTTGAAGGCACACTATATAATTAAATCAAATACTTCTATTTAACACAACTAGCTTAGGAAGAAGCCTCATACAGCACACTATTTTTAGGAATTAGTTGAAGGACACTTTTCCAATTGAGCTTTAGGATTTGGAAATATAGTTACAATATAAGTTTAAGTTCCATAATTGCTTTCAATGACTATAGAATCCAGATATTACAATTGCATGAAAACTTAATAAAATATTAGCTCCTATAAGTATAATTTTATTTGAATTATTATGTTCTGGGTTTGACTTGCTAGAATACCATTTTTAGACATTTTTTCGTATTAAATTAGATATAACTTTTCAGAAAGTCTCAGTATTAAAAATTTTAGATGTCCCTTGGTTCGTTCTAAAAGTCTAAAATTAAAGTTAACTAACCAAAAGTTATGTTTATATTTAGAAACTGATACAAAAGCTAACATTTTAATTATATAATTAGATTTAAAGAGACATAACATGTCATTCTAGTGGCTATTAGTTTATTGAATGGAAGGTTTCCGTTTGTGTTTTATTATTTATTTACTTTTGTTTCTGTGGGTGGGACATACTCAACAGTGCTATACCAATAATACAGAATAATAAAAAACATGGATTATTTCTAGAATGGTTCAAATTAAATATGTTCCTATAAAATGCCATCATCCATTTCATAAAATGGGAAGCATCTAAAATATTTTTAGGATTCTATTTTCTTAAAACATATTTTAAAACATTTCAGATTTAATATGTAACTGTAAATTTTCAATCTTTATTTTCTTCAATACCTCTTGTAGAAGTGGAGGCTAACTGTATAAATGTGTTTGAAATAAAATTACACTACATAAATTTAGTGGATTCTCCATTTTCTAGCAATTTAAAAGTGATGTGAAAAATCTATTTTCCAAGACTCCTAACAGTTTGCTGGTTAAGAATCATGGAAAGTGCCATGGCTTTTATTTGAGAAACTGTTTTTTGAGGGGAAACCTGGATAAACAGCAATGTGCAGCATACAGGCAGGAGCAGGAAGTGCAGAAAGAGTTCCCAATCATCTGGTCAGGCTGTTCAGCTATTTTTAACTTGTCTGATTATTGACATATAAACTTTTCTGAGCTTTTGTTCTCTTATCTACAAAGTAAGAAATCATAATTATATTATCTATAAGGTTGCTATTACAGTTTCATTCTCTCATACATAAAAATTATTTATTCAATATTGTTTTTCTCTCCTGTAGCAGTCACTGTACTTGTGGATGTGGCGGTATGTATTTTACTATGACTGTGTAATGAACTTGATGGTTTAAAACAACACAATCTATGAGCTCCATTCTGTAGGTTAGGAATGGGCCCAGCATAACTGGAATCTCTTCTGAGATTCCCACAAGGCTGTGATAGCTAAATTTTGGTCCTATTGTGATTCTCATCTAGAGTTTGGGATTTGTTTCCAAGCTCATTTATGTTGTTGGCAGAATTGTTTCTTGTGGCTCTAGGAATGAAGGCCATGTTTCCTTGCTGTCTGTCAGCCAAGGGCTGTGTTCTACTCTCAGAGGCATCTACACCCTCTATCTTAGAAGCTGGCAATAGAAAATCTGCCTTACGTTGAATCTATCCCATGTGTAGAATTTCTGTGACTTTGGATCTTTCACCGGAAGAGTTCAGACCCCTATAAGAACTCACCTGATTAGGTGAAGCTCACCAACGATAATCTTCCTATCTTAAGGTCAACTGATTTGAGATCTTAATTACATCCACAAAATACCATCATAGCAGCACTCAGGTTACTGGTCAATTGAATAACTGGTAAGAAGTGTGTGTTTCCTGGTCAGATGGGAATCTGGAGACACATCTTAGAATTTTGTCTACCAAGCAGTGAATAATCTCTTCTTTTGCAATGTATAAAATCAAGTTTGGGGAAAAATACACAAATAATGACTTAAATGTATACGTGATAATGTTAAATAAAGAATTGTAGGTTGCTTTGAGTGCAGTTTACCAAAATCATCTTAATTGGACAAAGAAATTGAACTATCCACTTGAACTCAAAACATACCCAGTCTTTAGTTTCCATTGAAGGAATTTATTTCCCTAAATCTTTCTTCAGTCAAAATTTCTCATGCAGATTTTACATGGTATTTGGATATTGCACTGGCTATTATCCATTTACCCCTTCAAATCTACATCCTCATTTTTGCATCATGCTTTGCCCACCCCTCAAACCTTCCCCCTGGGAAGTGTAAGTTTATGGACTGTTTTAACTGAGTTCAATACCCTTTGTCTTCTGGTTGGATTTGACAATGGCAGACACCAGCAAGAAATCGTTGGGGGTGGGGGGGGGTAGACAGTGATATTGTGGTATTTTTTTCTCCTTCGCTAACCTGTAGATTGACAGAGTTCCTGTCCAGGATACTGTCCATACAAATACAGGTCTATTTCTCTGGACAATAACACCTCCCTCTAACTGTTTCCTTCAATCTGGCATAGTAATAACTTTCTGCTATTTCTCACCTTGAATTCTTTATCATCTCTCTTTGATTCCCCTTACCATTACTCGAGAATTAATGGTCTCTCCTCAATTATCTTATTTGAGTGTGGAATCTCTTACTGGATACTCTAATACAAATACCTTATTACTACCTGGTATTTTTTTCTGGCCAAAATAACACCCAATTTGTTTAGGGTGGCAATGTGTTATGTAAAGCATATGAGACCATGAAACATAGTTTTGCCCAATTGAACATAATTAGATAAGCATTTCTGGAAAAGCATCTTAATTTCCTATTTCAGATTATGACCATTCCTTATTCTCCCTTCCTGCTTCTTCCTGTTTGGTTGGGAGGAGGAGACATGTAACCATAAAACCACAAGAATGTAGTGAGAGACCAAGCCCCTAGGGTGAGAGAGTAAAAAGATGGAAACAGCCTGAATTCCTAGTGACAACTTTGAGCCACCACACCAACCCTGAGCTTTATGATACAAATAAATTCGACTGTCAGCAGTATATTTTTGTTTCCAGCTGGCAGATGAATGTAATTTTGACCAATATATCCACTAATATATCCGCCTACCCTGTTTTGCTCACACTTCTTTCCATACAACAATGTCATCAGCAGTTTAAGTGAGGAAATATGTATTCGTGGAACATTTACTTTATTACTTCATCAGTCCATGATCAAAGCTCGGGAAGACAAAATAGGCTTGCAATTCCCAAGAGCTTCTTAAACATGCAAGGTCAAGTTACCCTTCATTACACACCTCTAATTTCTTATTTTCAGTAGAAACCCATCAAGATTCCTATCCAGACTTTCTCATAATACTTTGATAGAATTTCGTGTTCCTCAGCCCATAGTTTCTAATTACTTTACAGAATAAAAATAATGTAAAAATCATGGATGGGGTGGCAAGTTCAGTTCACTTTTACAAGATATGTGTGGAGTTCAGCATTCATAGGCATCTGAATACTATTTGATTAAACTACGTGTTTTGTTGTTGGCTCACCTCACACCTCACACTTCTGGTGGCAAAAAAACAAACCACTGCATCCCTCTGTTTTGATTTTTCCTCCATATATATCAACTTGATGGTCTGTGTATTTTGTCCTCGATCTGATTTTTTAACTCATTATATTTTTACTAAATAGTCCTGTGGATCTTTTTTGTCTGTTACATGGTTAATATACTCTCTGATTTCTTCTCTGATAAGTACTGGTCATTTCACATTTTATCTGTGAAATGTTAATAGCCGATCTTCTTAATGACATTTAGAAAATTGGATGAACAGAAACAACCTATTTTTTTTTAATTCCAGGAATCTCTGATTTCTTTACCCACAATTGAAGCCATATGAGCATTCAGAGATTTCGATCAGACATCTGCCTCTATACAGGTCTTAATTTAGCTCATAGAGGCTTGAAGTAATTAATCCTGATAAAGTTTTTCAGCATATATGGGACAAAATGGATCTGAAAGATAGCAAGGAGGAAAAACCATCAAATGATAGTAAATTTTATTTTATTAACATATGACAGAAGGAGTCTCATCATACATAATGTCTGATAATTAGTGATATTTGGTAGAGAAGAAGCAGATTTGGTGAGGCAAAGATATTTTGAAATTAAAAGACTGGATCATAAGGCAGCATGATACTTTTTTTAATGGGATATTCTTTCACATAACATTGATAGGATTCTGATTTCTGGGGCTGAGCTTTGCTACAGACCATTAAGTTTTGACTGTGAGCTACTGAGATGAGACAGCAGCAGGATAAAACAGCAAACAAAATTTAATGTGAGAAATTGAAATGGTCAGCTTGTTGAACTTGGCTACATTTTACTAATATGAAGAAAAATAAAATCTGTTGCTGAAATGATAAGGAAATGCCTGCAAATGTTTTTATATATTCATTTTCTGTCTCATGGTAAACAATTAAAGCTGAAATTGCATTACCAGTATTACTGCTGTTGCAGTGATATTTCATAGATACTATTTTGCCATACACAGAGTGATAAAAGGAAGCAATACACATTTTATGTTTTTGTGTAATAAAGACTTTTCATGCTTCTCTTCAAACTTTGAGATTATTCTTACTAACGAAATTAAATAAAATGATGATTTGGGGAATTCTCTGTCACTGCCACTATGCTTTTTCTGGCTTATATGTACTTTTGAAGGGTTTATGTAAGTACAACACTACATGACACAGCTTGGATTAACTTCCTTTTATCTCCAAATGCAAGAAAGTGCTATTTGTCATATTCTTGAATCATTTTCAGAGGAGTGTGATACTAACATCAAATTTGCCCATATTACATAAGTGGCAGCATGCATTTGTATCTTTAGGTGCCAGAAGTGAGGAAGAAATAGAGAGATGGGTAAACTGGAAGTGATGCCATGGTGGCTGGATGGGAGTCAGACAGGACTTGGTGATAAGATTATAATGTGAGTCCCGAGACATAAACCATAACCTCATACCCACATAAAGCCTGGAGCTGAAACTGAGCTGCCCAAATCTACCATACCACCCCCCCTAATGGATGTAAAGCAGTGGGGTAAATGTTTAAATACAACATATAGCTGTAAGCAACAATTAGGGTAGTAGCATGCTTTCTTTCTGCTTATACACTTGGTCAAAAACATGACCAAGATAAACAAGGCACATATTTAGGTGGCTAATGGATTTGGTCCAATTTGATCCTATCCCTTCCTCTACCCAAACAAAAAAGCGGCCTTGAGGTATTGGATTTGTATTGGTTGTGTTCATGGTGGTCACTTCAGTGACTTCCACAGAATAGATGATAGTAAATATTTGCTGAATGATTAAGGTCATTTCTTTGCATTTTCTTTTTTATATAGGTAAGTTATCTAAAAAAAGAGTAATATCTACACATATTTAAAAAAGACGTCCAGGAATGGCATCATGCCATGTAAACAAATTACAGATGCCACAAATTTCTTACTAAATTTGATTATATTTAAAATCTTTTTCAAAATGAGTTTGCAGTATATTTCATATATAAAAGTTAAGTTACAGATAAACTTACTCTAAAAGATAAGACGTAAAAGCTTTCATTTCAAAATTACAGGTTTTATTGAAAGAGCTCCATGGATCCATTAATATTTTTAAGAAAAATTATTTCATTCTTGAAAAAAAATTCTTATAATTCTTTCTAGCTATATTTTTCAGTATTTGATTTAAAACCATCATTTTAGCATTTTTTTAAAAATTATCCTCTATATTTGCCAATTGATTCTTGACCCACATCTCTTTGTTAATAACAATAATACTAATAATAAGACACAGTGTGGTTAACATGCAATTCTGCTTTAAATATTAACTTTGAAAAGATGCTATTAGGTATTTTTCTCTCATTTGATTATCTCTCCCTTTTTAAAATGATTCATAAATATTTAATATATTTAAAATTCCAAGAAAAAACTACATAAAAAAAGAATTTTAACTATAGTATTATCTTCAAAAACTTAATTCAATTTAGAAATAATGCAGAGAGAAGACATAAACTTTGAGAAGAAAATCTGATTGTATTAAGTCACTTTATAGTCAATATGCTCATTTAGGCATGTACACCTTTTAATTTGATGGTATTCCTATTACAAAAGTTAACAGACCTAGCGCATTTATCTGAATGTTATTTTTGTTCCTGCTAAAATTCCAGAAATAACATAGCTGGAAGAATTACTGTCTGATTGGAACATAAATAGACACTGCTAATTCAAATGATAATTCTATGATTTAAATACACTTTAACACTTACCTAAGGGTAATTATTGTTAGGTCTGGGTTTGCTTCCCTATTCTCAGTAAATCACTTCAAAGATGTTAATTTTCCCTATTAAACAATCCTAATTATGTCTAAGAGAACAATATCCTTCATCTGTGCCTGAGATGCCTACAACTGTCAATTTTAGTATGAATTAGTTACTTGCACACCAGTTGTGTCCATGGTTTTTGATATTGATTTTCCGTGATTGCAACACCCTGGTTCCCAGCCATTAAAGTCAAAATTCCTTCTGTTATGATATAGAGTCACTGCCTTCTTATTTATTTGAATCCGATAACACTTTTCCCAATTAAAAATCAGAATTGAAAATATTAAAAATAAAATCCACTTTAATTCAAAATTGTTTTCAAAAATGAAATGTTACATATTCTTCTCTCACTCTCTCCCTCATTCTCTCTCTACTCTCTCACTCTCTTTTTTTCTCATTATTTTACATTTGATAATAGTAGCATGTAGAACCTGCTACTATTTTATGTTATGAAATAAATTTCATGTCCTATGCAATGCATCTGACCATAAAGAGTAAATTAGAAATTTAAGAAGTAGGCATTGTTTGTTAATATGATATTTCATAACGGGTTATAAAACTTACCATAATATATTATGACTGAAGGGTCAACCTTTCTAGTGGACTGTATTAGTCATACAGTAAATATTACTTTGGCAAATAAGCTAATATAAAATGGCTATTACTAAAAATTTTTCCTGAGAGGATGGCACTTTAATTCTCTTTGTTTCAATCTATTGTAATTATACGGTGAGGGTATATCTGGTTCTTAGCAACAGTTCATACTTCTCTAACAGTAATAGGGCTTTGGGAATGTCATTTAGTGTATCATAGTCTTTTCTTCCTATGTTTACATATGAAGGTGAATGCTATGGTTTATTTTATCATTAAATATTTGGTTAGAAGAACAATCAAGGGGTGCCTGGGTGGCACAGTTGGTTGAGCATCAGACTCTTGATTTTGGCTCAGGTAGTGATCTCAAGATTTGTGAATTTGAGACCTGGTGACTTCTTGGGATTCTCTGTCTCTCTCTCTCTCTCTGTCTCTCTCTCTCTGTCTCTCTCTCTCAATAAATAAATAGCCTTTAAAAAAATCAAGCTAAGAGAAATGACACTACTTGCAGAAAATAGTTTCATAAAGGGATAACCAAATACAAAAAAAAATATTACTAAATAACAGAGAAAAGATAAGTGGATATAAGTAATATATTTTAGAAAAATGTGACCTACCACTCTTGGACTTCCTACTTCTATATTATTTTCCCTTGTTTGAAGGATTTTCCTCTGTATCCTCTTCTGTTTTTCATTTATTATTATTTTAATTTCTCTAGGAAAATCTATTTTGTATATGTATTGCTGAAGTCTGTAAGTCTTAGAATTCAGTAGAAAAAATGAAAATGAAACCAGAAGTAAAAAAATTAATTTAAACATGCTAATTATACTTTCAAATATTATATGGCATGAGAATCACAAAATATACGAAAGATACTATAGAAGACTAAATACAGCAGACATGATAAAAAAAATCATATTAGAGTAAGAAAATAAAGTTTATTTTCTGGAGCAAAGTTCTGAAAATATACTCTTCATCTAGAACTTAAATGATATATAAGCTTCAAATTTGGTATTATTTCATATCTTCAAAATTTACATATTGATTTCCCCACTTTTAATTATTCTAGAAAGAAGACAGATAAGATTGCTATACACTTATAAAGTATGCAGGTGACTCATTTTGAAGTCTCCTTTGGGACTGTCATTGAACATCATTACCAAAACCCTGTGATAATACTTTGTATTATTATATGTCATTTATCAGACTGAGGAGTTTGGAGCAGATTGAAAGCTATGGAGAGGAAAAATTCATCTTTGTATTATTCCCTGAACCTCAAAAGTGGGTTTTCCTTGTTTCTTTGGCCTATTCTTTAAGTGCGTGATAATCTTCTGTTAGACTCTTTCTTTGATCTGCTATCTGGTCACTAGTTATTGACCAAAAGAAAAACCAGGTATTGTCTATGAAATTAAAGTTTCTTTTCTATTTTTATTTCATAAACATTTTGCATTTGAATCAATACATATCTTAGGAGATTGAAAAAGTTTAATAAACAATGTTATTTTTCCATCATTAGGTAGAATGTTTTTCTTAGGTTGTTTTTCTACCTTCATTAAAAGTTGTTTGGGGCGCCTGGGTGGCTCAGTCGGTTAAGCGTCCGACTTCGGCTCAGGTCATGATCTCATGGTCTGTGAGTTCGAGCCCCGCGTCGGGCTCAGTGCTGACAGCTCAAAGCCTGGAGCCCATTTCAGATTCTGTGTCTCCTTCTCTCTCTGCCCCTCCCCTGTTCATGCTCTGTCTCTCTCTGTCTCAAAAATAAATAAACATTAAAAAAATTTTTTTAAGTTGTTTTTTTTTTAATTTTTTTTTAAGTTTATTTATTTCTGATACAGAGAGAGAGCATGAGTGAGGCAGGGGCAGAGAGAAAGGGAGACACAGAATCAGAACCAGGCTCCAGGCTCTGAGCTGTCAGCATAGAGCCGGACGTGGGGCTGAAATTCACAAACCATGAGATCATGACCTGAGCTGAAGTTGGTCTCTCAACCAACTGAGCCACCCAGGCGCCCCAAAAGTTGTTTTATATAGTCATGCCCTCACCAAAGGAACGTATCATGCCAGTTTCATATATTTTAGAGAAATATTTTTAGCTATAATATTTAGTAGTTGTTAATAGCCATCGTCTGCTAACATATTTTTCCTAAGACTTTCAGAATTGAATCCCCAATATATTTTATCAACATATTAATAATAATTCTAATAAAAATTATACTATAATATCACTGTATTTTATATTTCTACTAACATAGAGACAGCTAGTTTGCATTTTCAGTGAATTGTAAAATATGATCTTTCACATTTTGGAGAACAGAAAGTAAAAATTGTATGTATGGAGCTTTCATGTTGAAATAAACTATGCTATGAATTCCTATATAATGTAAATTTTTTTTACCACTTCTCTAATTAATTACTAATGTTCAGACTGTAGTTTCATCAAGAACCCATTCTTTTTAAAGCCAATTTAAATATTCTTATTTTAAAGTTTATTCATTTTTGAGAGTGAGAGAGAGAAAATGGGGAGGGGCAGAGAGAAAGGAAGAGAGAAAGAATCCTGAGCAGGCTGCACAGTTACAGCATGGAGCCTGACTTAGGGCTTGAACCCAAAAACTGTGAGATCATGACCTCAGCTGAAATCAAGAGTCGGATTCTTAACCTACTGAGCCACCCAGGAACTCCTAAATATTCTTTCTTACCATGATGATGTCTAAATATATTATTTGGTAAATTACTTTGTATTTAGCAAATACTACTTATCTCTAAAACTAGACTTTATCAAAGGGCCTAAGTTTAAATTTTACAACACTTGTAATTTTGTATTTGAGTTGAACTTTTTAAAATTGAACACACTTTTAAAAATAATTATATTTCTTTTTTTTATGTTTATTTATTTTTGAGAGAGAGAGAGAGAGAGACAGAGCGTGAGCGTAGGAGGAACAGAGAGACAGGGAGACAAAGAATCCGAAGCAGGCTCCAGGCTCTGAGCAGTCAGCACAGAGCCTGATGTGGGGTTCGAACTCACAGACCACGAGATCATGACCGGAGCCTAAGTTGGACGCACAACCAACCGAGCCACCCAGGTACCACATAAAATAATTATATTTCTGATCACTAGATAGCAAAACACTGTATTCCAACTATAGCTCTTTAAATTTGTTTATACCAGAAAAGACATATAACTTCTCTAGACAGAAAATAATACAGCTGCATATGATATAGCAGAGTTAAAAGGATACGGTTTCTTCACAGAAAATGAGGTACTAAAGCTTTTTGTTATTACCAAGCAGGTGGAATAATTTTAATGTTGGTAAAATATAAATGAAATATATGACAAGTTAAATAGTCTGATTAATGGACTGAAATCACATTAGATTCCCAAACTACTTTTATACTTCAAAATATAGAAATTGAAAAAAACTATACGTCATGCATTAAACCAAGAAGTCAAATTTTAATTTTTAAAATAGTAAATTATTTTTAAATAAAATTTTTAAATAAATATTTTTAAATAATTGAGCCTTTCTTTTTCCTTTTCTTTTTTTTAAAACAGTTCAATATATAATACTTTTTTTAAATATGAAATTTATTGTCAAATTGCTTTCCATACAACACCCAGTGCTCATCCCAAAAGGTGCCCTCCTCAATACCCATCACCCACCCTCCCCTCCCTCCCATCCCCCATCCACCCTCAGTTTGTTCTCAGTTTTTAAGAGTCTCTTATGTTTTAGCTCCCTCCCCCTCTAGCATTTTTTTTTTCTTCCCCTCCCCATGGTCTTCTGTTAAGTTTCTCAGGATCCACATAAGAGTGAAAAGATACCGTATCTGTCTTTCTCTGTATGACTTATTTCACTTAGCATAACACTCCAGTTCCATCCATGTTGCTACAAAAGGCCTTATTTCATTCTTTCTCATTGCCACGTAGTGTTCCATTGTGTATATAAACCACAATTTCCTGGGGCGCCTGGGTGGCTCAGTCGGTTAAGCGTCCGACTTCAGCTCAGGTCACGATCTCGCGGTCCATGAGTTTGAGCCCTGCGTGGGGCTCTGGGCTGATGGCTCAGAGCCTGGAGCCTGCTTCTGCTTCTGTGTCTCCCTCTCTCTCTGCCCCTCCCCCGTTCATGCTCTGTCTCTGTCTCAAAAATAAATAAACAATAAAAAAAAAAAAAAAAAAAAAAAAACAAAATTTCTTTATCCATTCTTCAGTTGATGGACATTTAGGCTCTTTCCACAATTTGGCTATTGTTGAGAGTGCTGCTATAAACATTGGGGTACAAGTGCCCCTGTGCATCAGTACTCCTGTATCCCTTGGGTAAATTCCTAGCATTGCTATTGCTGGGTCATAGGGGAGGTCTATTTTTAATTTTTTGAGGAAACTCCACACTGTTTTCCAGAGCAGCTGCACCAGTTTGCATTCCCACCAACAGTGCAAGAGGATTCCCGTTTCTCCACATCCTCCCCAGCATCTGTAGTCTCCTGATTTATTCCTTTTAGCCACTCTGACTGGCATGAGGTGGTATCTGAGTGTGGTTTTGATTTGTATTTCCTTGATGAGGAGCAACATTGAGCATCTTTTCATGTGCCTGTTGGCCATCTGGATGTCTTCTTTAGAGAAGTGTCTACTCATGTCTTCTGCCAATTTCTTCACTGGATTATTTGTTTTTTGGGTGTGGAATTTGGTGAGGTCTTTATACATTTTGGATACTGGCCCTTTGTCTGATATGTCATTTGCAAATATCTTTTCCCATTCCGTTGTTTGCCTTTTTGTTGATTGTTTCCTTTGCAGTGCAGAAACTTTTTATCATCATGAGATCCCAATAGTTCATTTTTGCTTTTAATTCCCCTGCCTTAGGGGATGTGTCAAGTAAGAAACTGCTGTGGCTGAAGTCAGAGAGGTTTTTTCCTGCTTTCTCCTCTAGGGTTTTGATGGTTTCCTGTCTCACATTCAGGTCCTTCATCCATTTTGAGTTTGTTTTTGTGAATGGGATAAGAAAGTGGTCTAGTTTCATTCTTCTGCATGTTGCTGTCCAGTTCTCCCAGCACCCGTTGTTAAAGACACTGTCTTTTTTCTATTGGATATTCTTTCCTGCTTTGTCAAAGATTAGTTGACCATACTTTTGTGGGTCTAATTCTGGAGTCTCTATTCTATCCCATTGGTCTGTGTGTCTGTTTTTGTGGCAGTACCATACTGTCTTGATAATTACAGCATTATAGTAGAGGCTAAAGTCTGGGATTGTGATGCTTCCTGCTTTGGTTCTCTTCTTCAAAATTACTTTGGCTATCTGGTGTCTTTTGTGGTCCCATACAAATTTTAGGATTGCTTATTCTAGCTTTGAGAAGAATGCTGGTAGAATTTTCATGGGATTGCAGTGAATATGTAGATAGCTTTAGGTAGTATTGACATTTTAACAATATTTATTCTTCTAATCCATGAGCTCGGAACATTTTTCCATTTCTTTATGTCTTCTTCAATTTCCTTCATAAGATTTCTATAGTTTTCAGCATTCAGATCTTTTATATCTTTGGTTAGGTTTATTCCTAGGTATTTTATGATTCTCGGTGCAATTGTGAATGGGATCAGTCTTTATTTGTCATTCTGTTGCTTCATTATTAGTGGATAAGAATGCAAGTCATTTCTGTACATTGATTTTGTATCCTGCGACTTTGCTGAATTCATGTATCAGTTCTAGCAGACTTTTGGTGGAGTCTATTGGGTTTTACATGTCTAATATCCTGTCTTCTGCAAAAAGTGAAAGCTTGCCTTCACCTTTGCCAATTTTGATGCCTTTGATTTCCTTTTGTTGTCTGATTGCTGATGCTAGAACGTCCAACACTATGTTAAACAACAGCGGTGAGAGTGGACATCCCTGTCGTGTTCCTGATCTCAGGGGGAAAGCTCTCAGTTTTTCCCCATTGAGGATATTAGCTGTGGGCTTTTCCTAAATGGCTTTGGTGTTTAGGTATGTTCCTTCTATCCCATCTTTCTCGAGGGTTTTTAGTAAGAAGGGATGCTGAATTTTGTCAAATGCTTTTTTCTGCATCGATTGACAGCATCATAAGGTTCTTTTCTTTTCTTTTATTAATGTGATGTATTCCATTGATTGATTTGCGAATGTTGAACCAGCCCTGCAGCCCAGGAATGAATACCAATTGATCTTGGTGAATAATTCTTTTTATATGCTGTTGAATTCGATTTGCTAGTATCTTACTAAGAATTTTTGCATCCACATTCATCAGGGATATGGGCCTGCAGTTCTCTTTTCTTGCTGGGTCTCTGTCTGGTTTGGGAATCAAAGTAATGCTGGCTTCATAGAATGAGTCTGGAAGTTTTCCTTCCCTTTCTATTTTTTGGAAGAGCTTGAGAAGGATAGGTGTTATCTCTGCTTTAAATGTCTGGTAGAATTCCCCAGGGAAGCCGTCTGGTCCTGGACTCTTATTTGTTCGGAGATTTTTGATAACTGATGGAATTTCTTTGCTGATTACGGGTCTGTTCAAGGGTTCTATTTCTTCCTGTTTGAGTTTTGGAAGTGTGTGGGTGCTTAGGAATTTGTCTGTTTCTTTCAGGTTGTCCAGTTTGTTGGCATATAACTTTTCATAGTATTCCCTGATAATTGCTTGTATTTATGAGGGATTGGTTGTAATAATTCCATTTTCATTCATGATTTTATCGATTTGGGTCATCTCCCTTTTCTTTTTGAGAAGCCTGGCTACAGGTTTATCAATTTTGTTTATTTTTTAAAAAAACCAACTCTTGGTTTCGTTGATCTGCTCTACAGTTTTTTTAGATGCTATATTGTTTAATTCTGCTCTGATCTTTATCATTTCTCTTCTTCTGCTGGGTTTGGGGTGTCTCTGATGTTCTGCTTCTATTTCCTTTAGGTGTGCTGTTAGATTTTGTATTTGGGATTTTTCTTGTTTCTTGAGATAGGCCTGGATTGCAATGTATTTTCCTCTCAGGATGGCCTTCGCTGCATCCCAAAGCCTTTAGGTTGTTGTATTTTCATTTTCATTTGTTTCCATATATTGTTTAATATCTTCTCTAAATGTCTGGTTGACCCATTCATTCTTTAGTAGGGTGTTCTTTAACCTCCATGCTTTTGGAGGTTTTCCAGACTTTTTCCTGTGGTTGATTTCAAGCTTCATAGCATTGTGGTCTGAAAGTATGCATGGTATAATTTCAATTCTTGTACACTTATGAAGGGCTGTTTTGTGACCCAGTATGTGATCTATCTTGGAGAATGTTCCATGTGCACTCGAGAAGAAAGTATATTCTGTTGCTTTGGGATGCAGAGTTCTAAATATATCTGTCAAGTCCCTCTGATCCAATGTATCATTCAAGGCCCTTGTTTCTTTATTGATCCTGTGTCTAGATGATCTATCCATTGTTGTAAGTGGAGTATTAAAGTGCCCTGCACTTACCACATTCTTACCATAAGGTTGCTTATCTTTGTGATTAATTGTTTCATATATTTGGGGGCTCCCGTATTCGGCGCATAGATATTTATAATTGTTAGCTCTTCCTGATGGATAGACCCTGTCATTATTACATAATGCCCTTCTTTCTCTATTGTTACAAGCGTTAAGTTGAAGTCTAGTTTGTCTGATATAAGTATGGCTACTCTAGCTTTCTTTTGACTTCCAGTAGCATGATAGATAGTTCTCCATCCCCTCACTTTCAATCTAAAGGTGTCCTCAGGTCTAAAAGGAGTCTCTTGTAGACAGCAAATAGATGGGTCTTGTTTTTTTATCCATTCTGATACCCTATGTCTTTTGGTTGGTGCATTTAATCCATTTACATTCAGTGTTATTATAGAAAGATATGGGTTTAGAGTCATTGTGATATCTGTAGCTTTCATGCTTGTAGTGAGGTCTCTGGTACTTTGTGGGCCTTGCAACATTTCACTCACAGAATCCCCTTAGGATCTCTTGTAGGGCTGGTTTAGTGATGATGAATTCCCTCAGTTTTTGCTTATTTGGGAAGACCTTTATCTCTCCTTCTATTCTGAATGACAGATTTGCTGGATAAAGGATTCTCAGCTGCATATTTTTTCTGTTCATCACATTGAAGATTTCTTGCCATTCCTTTCTAGCCTACCAAGTTTCAGTATATAGGTCTGCTACCACCTTTATGTGTTTACCTTTGTATGTTAGGGCCTGTTTAACCCTGGCTGCTTTCAGAATTTTCTCTGTATTCTTGTATTTTGCCAGTTTTACTATGATATGTCGTGCAGAAGATCAATTCAATTCAGTCTGGAGGGAGTTCTCTGTGCCTCTTGGATTTCAATGCCTTTTTTTCCCCAGAGCAGGGATGTTCTCAGCTATGATTTGTTCAAGTACACCTTCATCCCCTTTCTCTCTCTTCTTCTTCTGGAATTCCTATGATATGGATATTGTTCCATTTGATTGCATCACTTAGTTCTTTAATTCTCCCCTCATATTCCTGGATTTTTTTATCTCTCTTTTTCTCAGCTTCCTCTTTTTCCATAATCTTATCTTCTAATTCACCTATTCCCTCCTCTGCCTCTTCAATCCATGCTATGGCCACCTCCATTTTATGTTGTACCTTATTTATAGGATTTTTTAGCTCCTCATGACTATTTTTTAGTCCCTTGATCTCTGTAGCAAGTCTCTTCTATCCTCTATGCTTTTTTCAAGCCCAGCGATTAATTTTATGACTGTTATTCTAAATTATTGTTCTGTTATATTGCTTAAATTGTTTTTTATCACTTCGTTAGCTGTCGCTACTTCCTGGAGTTTCTTTTGAGGAGAATTCTTCTGTTTTGTCATTTTTGGTAATCCCTGGAAGGCTCCAAACTGCAAGGCACTTCCCCTGTGCTGTCAGGAGAAACTTGTGTTGGTGGGCAGGGCCACAGTCAGACAGATGTCTGACCTAGCCCACTGCTGGGGCCACAATCAGACTGGTGTGTACCTTATCTTCCCCTGTCTCAGGGGCAGGACTCACTGTGGAGTGATGTGGCCCCTCTCTGGGCTACTTGCACACTGCCAGGCTTGTGGTGCTGTTTTGATGGGATCTGGTGTATTAGCTGGGGTGTATCTCAAGGTGCACAGGGTCAGGATGAGCAGACTTAGCTCCCTTTGCCCTCAGTGGTCCCTGTGGCAGGGGCCCTGCAGCACCAGGAGGGAGGCAGACCTGTCAGAGGGATGGATCCACAGAAGCACAGTGTTAGGTGTTTGTGCCGTGCAAGCAAGTTCGGTGACGGGAACTGGTTCCCTTTGGGATTTTGGCTGGGGGATGGGAGAGGGAGATGGTGATTGCCATCACCTTTGTTCACTGCTGAGCTGAGCTCTGTCTTCCAGGGCTCAACACCTTTCCCTCCCGGTGTCCTCTCGCCTCACTGCTCTCTGAGCAGTTCTGTTGACTGATAACATTCCAGATGTTAAGTCCCGCTTGCTGTCAGAACTCACAGACTCTGGCCCCTCCACTTTTGCAAGCCAGACTTCAGGGGCTCTGCCTTGCCAGGTGGGCTGGCTGCCCCTCCACTGCCCTGGCTCCCTCCCACCAGTCCATGTAGTGCACACCGCCTCTCTGCTCTTCCTCCCCTCTTCCATGGGTCTCTTGTCTATGCTTGGATCTGGATAGTCCGTTCTGCTAGTTTTCTAGCAGTTTTCTAGGCATGTGTGGGTGGAATCTAAGTGATCACCAGGACGAGGTGAGCCCAGTGTCCTCCTACACCGCCATCTTCCCTAAAAGTCTATATATATATTACACTTTTGAGCCATGACCCTGTTTGCGTAGTATGACCAGTGATTAGAAAATCCCTGAGAAATATACTGAAAGCAATCTAATGTTACTTTAATATATATTAGAATGTATGTACTCAGAAGTAATAAGAGTCTTAAATATCTCCCCACAAATTACTTAATAACTTTAAACTATGCAGTAATGAAACCAGACAATACTTCATACAAATGTTCCAAATTAACATGCCTAATATTGACAAACTGGTATATGTTAATGAAAATGTGATATTCTGAAAAAAATAATTAATTTTATATTATTATAGCCAAAAATACATAATCTGAACCATGTAATGAGAAAGAAAGTCAAAAAACAACCAATCTCAAATTGAAATAACTGGGAGAGCAAATGCCAAGAAAGACACTGAAAAATTGAGGAAAGCTTCCAGATTAAACAAAACTAACAGAAGATGGTAGAGAACTAGGGAAACCAGGATTTCCCTCATCCCTGGAGCACAGCTGTATTGAGGCCAGAACACTTGGATTACCCATAAAATCAGTCTGCAGAGTTATAGAAAAAATCTCCACAGGTGGATGGAGACAGCTTGACTGAACAGAGGTGTGTGTATGCAAATTGGGAGAGATGAGTGGTGGCGTAGGTATGGAGGGGAGGGAACACCTTCAGTGTAGAGACAAAGGGAAAGAGAGGCTGAAGAAGTACTGTATTGTGTTAGGAAAAGAGAAAAACCTTTCTGGACCATGGACTGGGAAATGATAAATATGGAGAGTGCCAGTTTCTACTTTGCAAACAGCCTTAGGAGCTGAATATCAGAGTGTTCATACATGTGCAACTTTCTCCTGACCAAAGCCTCTGCCATGTGCATGTGCCTGGGAGTTGGATGTTCATGTGCCTGGGGGAATCAGCCCCAGGGTCAGTAGCAATCTTGGGGGCACAGTAAGAACAGTCCCCTGCCTTGAGTACTATGAGAAGAGGGCTTATTGCCCTCCAACCAAGGACAAAAGACTCTGCAGGTGCCAGCCAGAATCAGTCCCTTTGTACGCTGGGCAGAGTGGTGCTACCCCAGAACCAGGGCTGCCTCGTGAGAGATCCTTTAAGTTCCTTTATGAATCCCAACTGAGCGCATAGGAAGTGTGGAAGTCTGTGGTACAGGAAAAGCCAGCTGCCTGCACTACTCTGTGAGGGCTGTCTGAAAAGTGTGGTTTGAGACACCTGGTCTGGGAAGGACCCAGGTATCACCATTTTTCTGCCCAACACCAACATGGTGGGGCTTCAGGGAATAGCACACTGGCCCCAAGTGGAGGCAGGACCCGCTTACACAAAACCCACCCACCTGTGCCTGGTAACTGCTTATATACCAGAACAGGACTAAAACTGACTGAACCAGACGGCCTCTCCTCTAGACCATTACAGCCACTGGTCCCAGGCATCAACAGACAACTGTCCTGTGGTTTTGTATGTTAGTCTGTTTTTTTGTTTCCCTCTTTCTACCCTCTTCTCTCTCTCTCTCTCTCTCTCTCTCTCTCTTCTTTCTTTTTTTCCCTTTGGAATCAGACTAATAGTTTCTGATTTGATTTTTGGTCAATTCTTTGTTTTCTATATTTTGCTGTTTTGTTTGTTTAATCAGGCATTTTTACTCTATTCTTTTTACACCTTTTCTGTATCTCCTTCTTTATTTTCCTTTCTCTCTCTCTGAATTAAGCCTTATAGTTTATTTGATTCCCTGCTTGGTCTTTTTTTTCTTTTTTCTGACCCTTTCATTTTTCTTTTTGTATAAGATCATACAAAGAGAGTTACTTTTCTTTTTTCAAGGGTTACTTCAATGAGCAGATCAAAGCACACCTGGGTTGAAGGTCCAACAATCTACCACTACAAGCAAGGAGGAGCTTTGTAAAGGACTGACCAGTGGAATAGAACAGCCAAATATGCAAAAACAGAGTGTACTCAACATACTCCAAAAACACTTCCTGAAGTGCCAGGCCCTGGACAGTGTATGAACACTTTTTCATATAGTGGTATTCGCAGGTGCAGGACATATAATAAGCTATTAAAACGTGCAAAAGACAGAAACTTAGCCAAAATGATGAAAAAGAAGATTCTTCTCAAAAGAAATTCCAGGAAGAAATAACAGCCAGATAATTACTCAAAAGATATATGAACAATATATCTGATCAAGAATTTAGAATAACAATAATAAGACTAATAACTGGGCTTGAACAAAATATGGAAGACAACAGAAAATCTATTGCTGCTGAGATCAAAGACCTAAGAAATAGTCATGATGAATTAAGAAATGCTATAAATGAGATGCAAATAAACTAGATGTAGTGACAGCAAGGATGGAAGAAGCTTAGGAGAGAATAGGTGAAATAGAAGATAAAAGTATGGAAAATGATGAAGCTGAAAAAAGAGGGAAAGGAAATTACTAGACCAACAAGGGAGAATTAGAGACCTAAGTGATTTAGTAAAACAAAACAATATCTGTATCATAGGAATTCCGGAAGAAGAAAAAGAGAGAAAGGGGCAGAAAGTTTATTTGAACTAATTATAGCTGAGAACTTTCCTATCTGGGGAAGGAATCAGGCATCCAGCTGTCTTCTGACATCCAAGTCCAAGAGGCACAGAGAACTTGTTTCAAAATAAATAAAAACAAGACAACACCATGACACGTCATAGTGAAACTGGCAAAATACCAAGATAGAGAATTCTGTAAGCAGCTAGGGACAAATTAGACTTAACCTATAATGATAGACACATAAGTGTGGTAGCAGACTTGTCCACTGAAACTTGGCAGGCCAGAAGGAAGTGGCAGGAAATATTCAATGTGATGAATAGGAAAAAATATGCAGCCAAGAATCATTTATGAAGCAAGGCTGTCATTCAGTATAGAAGGAGAGAAAAGGCTTTCCCAGACCAACAAAAACTGAAGGAGTTCATGACCACTAAACCAGCTCTGCAGGATACCCTAAGGAGGACACTGTGAGTGGAAAGCAGCAAAGACTACAAAAGACCAGAGACATCAACACAAGCACAAAACCTACAGAAAACACAATAATAACTAAATCCATATTTTCCAATGATCATTCTGAATGTAAATGGACTAAATGCCCCAAGCAAAAGACATAGGGTCCAGAATGGATTAAAAAAATAAGATTCATCTATAAAGAATCTACAAGAGACTCATTTTAGACCTAAAGACACCTACAGATTGAAAGTGAGGGGATGGAGAACCATCTATCATGCTACTGGATATCAAAAGACAGCTGGAGTAACCACACTTATATCAGACAAGCTAGATATTAAAGTCTGTAACAAGAGATGAAAAAGGACATTATAATTAAGGGGTCTATCCATCAAGAAGGGCTATTGATTGTAAATGTTTACACCCACAATGCGGAAGCACCCAAATATGCAAATATACAAATATAATCACAAACATATGCAGATAATAATATTGTGATGTAGGGGACTTTAATACTCCACTTAGAGTAATGGACAGATCATGTAGGCAGAAAATAAGTAAGGAAGCAACAGCTCTGGATGACACATTAGATCAGATGGACATAACAGATATTTTCAGAACTTTTCACCCTAAATCAGCAGAATACACATTCCTCTCGAGTGCACATGGAACATTCTCCAAAATAGATCACATACTGGGTCACAAAAAAAGCCCTCAAAAATATAAAAGGGTTGACATCATAGCATGCATATTTTTAGATCACAACATTATGAAACTTGAAATCAACCACAAGAAAAAATTTGGAAAGCCCCCAAATACATAGAGGTTAAAGGATATTCTACTAAAGGATGAATGGGTCAACCAGGAAATTAAAGAAGAAATTTAAAAATATATAGGAACAAATGAGAATAACAACAGTCCAAACCCCTTGGGATGCAGCAAAGAAAGTTCTAAGAGGAAAATACGTTACAATTCAGGCCTATCTAAAGAAGTTAGAAAGTTCCAAATATAAAACCTAACCTCACACCTAAAGGAACTAGAAAGGCAGCAGGAAAGAAAGCCCAAACCCAGAAGAAGAGAAGTAATAAAGATTAGAGCATAAATAAAGAGTATAGAATCCAGAAAACAGTAGAACAGATCAATGAATGTAAGAGCTGATTTTTTAAAGAATAAATAAAATTGATAAGCCCCTAGCAAGACTTCTGAAAAAGAAAAGATGACCCAAATAAATAAAATCATGAATGAAGGAGGAGAGATCACAACCAACATCACAGAAATACAAACAATTATTAGAGAATACTATGAAACATTATTTGCCAAACCTGGACAATCTGGAAGAAATGGACCAATTCCTAAATTCTCACACACTACCAAAACTCAAATGGGAAGAAATAAATAATTTGAACAGACCCATAACCAGCAAAGAAAATGAATTGGTTATCAAAAATCTCCCAACAAATAGGAATCCTGGACCAGAGGGCTTCTCAAGGGAATTTTGCCAGACATTTAAAACAGAATTAATTCCTATTCTTCTCAAGCTTTTTCAAAAAATAGAAACAGAAAGAAAGTTTCCAGACACATCCAATGAAGCTAGCATTACGTTGATTCCCAAACACAAAGGCCCCAATAAAAGGAGAATTACAGGCCAATATCCCTGATGAACATGATGCAAAAATTCTCAACAAGATACTAGCAAATTGAATTCAACAGTATACTAAAAGAATTATTCACCATGATCAAGTGGGATTCATTCATGGGCTGCAGGGCCGGTTCAATATTGACAAATCAATCAACAGAATCATCATATTAATAGAAGAAAGATAAAAACTATAAGATTCTGTTAATAGATACAGAAAAAGCATTTGACAAAATACAGCATCCTTTCTTCATAAAAACCCTCAAGAAGGTCAGGATAGAAGGAGCCTACCTTAACATCATAAAAGCCATTATGAAAAACCCACAGATTTTATCATCCTCAATGAGGAAAAACTGAGAGCTTTCCCACTGAGATGAGGAACACGGCAGGGATGTCCACTCTCACCACTGTAGTTAAACATAGTATTGGAAGTCTTACCTCAGCAATCAGACAAGAAAACGAAATAAAAGGCATCCATCCAAATTGGCAAACAAGAAGTCAAACTTACACTTTTCACAGGTACAGGATACTCTACATGGAAAACCTGAAAGACTCCACCAAAAAACTGGTAGAGCTGATACATGAATTCAGCCAAGTGGAAGGATATAAAATCAATGTACGAAATCACTTGCATTTCTATACACCTATAATGAAGCAACAGAGATATCAAAGAATTGATCCCGTTTACAATTGTACCAAGAACCATAAAATACCTAGCAATAAACCTAACCAAAGATATCAAAGATCTGTAGTCTGAAAACTATAGAAAACTCATGAAAGAAATTAAAAAAAGACACAAAGAAATAGAAAAAACATTCCATGCTCATGGATTGGAAGAGCAAATATTGTTAAAATGTCAATACTTCCCAAAGCAATCTACACACCCATGCATTCCCAATCAAAATAGCACCAGTATTCTTCACAGAGCCAAAATAAAAAATCCTAAAATTTGTGTGGAACCACAAAAGACCCTGAATAGCCATAGTAAGGTTGAAACAGAACCAAAGCTGGAGGCATCACAATCCTGGACTTTAGCCCGTGCTACAAAGCTGTGATCATCAAGACAGTAAGGTATTGGGGCACCTGTGTGGCTCAGTCGGTTGAGCAGCCGACTTCGGCTCAGGTCATGATCTCATGGTTCGTGAGTTCGAGCCCCGTGTCGGGCTCTCAGAGCCTGGAGCCTGTTTCAGATTCTGTGTCTCCCTCTCTCTGACCCTCCCCCGTTCACGCTCTGTCTCTCTCTGTCTCAAAAACAAATAAACGTTAAAAAAAAATTAAAAATAAAAGACAGTAAGGTATTGGCACAAAAACAGACACAGAGACCAATGGAGTTGAATAGAGAACCCATAAATAGACCACAAATATATGGCCAACTAATCTTTGAAAACACAGGAAAGAGTATCTAATGGAAAAAAAGACAGTCTCTTTAGCAAATGGTGCTGGGATAACTAGACAGCAACATGCAGAAGAATGAAGTCGGACCACTTTCTTACATTATACACAAAAATAGATTCAAAATGGATTGAAAGAATAAATGTGAGATAGGAAACCATCAAAACCCTAGAGGAGAAAACAGGCAACAACCTCTTTGACCTCGGCCACAGCAACTTCTTACCTGACATGTCTCCAAAGGCAAGGGAAATAAAAGCAAAAATGAACAATTGGGACCCCATCAAGATAAAAAGCTTCTGCAGAGCAAAGGAAACAGCAAAATTAAAGTGGAACCAATGCAATGGGAGAAGATATTTGCAAATGACATATCAGATAAAGGGTTAGTATCAAAAATCTATAAAAAAAAAACAAACTCCACACCCAAAAAACAAATAATACAGTGATGAAATGGACAGAAGACATGAATAGACACTTTTCCAGAGAAGACATCTAGATGGCCAACAAACACATGAAAACATGCTCCACATTGCAAGTCATCAGGGAAATAGAAATCAAGAGCACATTGAGATATTACCTCACACCTGTCAGAATGGCTAAAACTAACAACTCAGGAAATAACAAATGTTGAGGATGTGGAGAAAGGGGAACCCTCTTGCACCGTTGGTAGGAATGCATACTGGTGCAGCCAATCTGGAAAACAGTATAGAAGTTCCTCAAAAAATTAAAAATAGAACTACCCTGTGACCCAGCAATTGCATAACTGGGTATTTATCCAAAGGATACAGGTGTGCTGATGCATAGGGACACATGTACCCCAATGTTTATAGCAGTGCTGTCTACAATAGCCAAAGTATGAAAAGAGCCCAAATGCCCATCAATGGATGGGCATGGATAAATGGCTGGATAAAGAAGATGTGGTATATAAATACACAATGAAATGCTCTCCAGCAATGAAAAAGAATGAAATCTTGCCTTTTGAGACAATGTGGATGGAATTGGAGGGTATTATGCTAAGTGAAATAAGTCAGTCACAGAAAGATATTATATGATTTCACTCATGTGGAATTTAAAAAACTTAAGAGATGAACATAAGAGAAAGGAGAAGAAAATAAGAGACAAACAGAGATGGAGGCAAACCATAAAAGACTGTTAAATACAGAGAACAAACTGAGGGTTGATGGGAGTGAGGAAATTACCTATCAGCATTGAGGAGGGCACTTGTTGGGATGAGCACTGGGTGTTGTATGCAAGTGGTGAATCACGGGAATCTATTCCTGAAGCAAAGACTATACTGTATGTTAGCTAACTTGACAATAAAAAATTTTTTTTGTCAAAAAAATAAAGAAGGGAAACTGAGAATGAAAAACAGTGAAATATTTTCCCCTGAATAAATCCTTTATAGGAAAAGCAAGCAAACAAAATCCTTTGTAGGAGATTATTGTGAAATATAATGAATTTAAATATATAATTCAAGTTAAAGTGTATGTAAATGTTAAATTTTCTAAACATGATAACTAGAGCATTGCTGTTTAAATATGTTATTTAAACATGATATTTATAGCACTGAAATACTTGGTTCTTAAGAAATACACTGAATAGGGATGGCTGGGTGGCTCAGTGGGTTAAGTGTCTGACTTCAGCTCAAGTCATGATCTCACAGTTCATGGGTTCAAGCCCCATGTCAGTCTCTGTGCTGAGAGCTCAGGGCCTGGAGCCTGCTTCAGATTCTACGTCTTCATCATTCTCTGCCCCTCCCCTGCTCTCACTCTCTTTCTCCCTCAAAAATAAATAAACGTCAAAAGGTTTTTTTAAAATTTTAAATGAAAGAAATACACTAAATTAAGTATTAAGGGGTGAAGTGTTATGTCATAACTTGTTGAACCTGGACAAAGAGTACATGGAATTATTTTGTGTATTTTTCCAAATTCTCTCAAAGTTCAAAAATGTTAATTCAAGTGTAATTAACATACAATGTTATATTTGTTTCAGGTGCACAACATATTGATTTTACTATTCTATACATTACTCATTGCTCACCATGATGTGTAGGTACCATCTGTCACCATTCATTATTATAGTATTATCAGCTATATCACCTCTGCTGTGCCTTTTATTCTCATGACTTATTGATTTTATAATTTGAAGGTTAGACTTCGCCATTCTCTTTCTGACTCATTTTGCTTAATATAATACCACCTGGGTCCATTCATGTTGCAATGGCAAGATCTCATTTGTTTTTATGGTTCCATTGTGTGCCTGTGTGTGTGTGTATGTGTGTACATATATGCATATATTATTCTTTATTCCACCAATTATTCTTTATTTTATGTATAAATGGATGCTGGGTTGCTTCTATATTTTGGCTACTGTAAATAATGCTGTAATAAACAGGGATGCATATGTCTTTTTGAATTAGTGTTTTTGTTTTCTTTGAGTTTTCCTTGTAGTGGAATTACTGGATCACATGGTATTTCTATTTTTTTCTTTTCGAGGAAAATCCATTTATTTTCACAGTGGTTGTGCCATGTTAAATTCCCATTAACAGTGCTTGAAGGTTACTTTTTTTCCCCTATCCTCAACACTTGTTATTTCTTGTCTTGTTGATTGTAACCATTCTGACAGATGTAAAATCTCATTTTGGTTTTGACTGCATTTTCCTGATGATTAGTACTATTCAGCATATTTTCATGTATCTCTTGACCATCTGCATGTCTTTGGGAAAATGTCTATTCAGGTTCTCTGCCCGTTTTTAATTGGACTATTTAATTTTCATTGTTGAGCTGCAGAAATTCTTTGTATATTTTCAATATTAACCTCTTATCCAATATATCATTGCAAATATCTTCTCCCATTCAGTGGGTTGTCTTTTCATTTTGTTGATGGTTTCTTTTTCTGTGCTAAAGTTTTTTTTTTTTTTTTTCAACGTTTTTAATTTATTTTTGGGACAGAGAGAGACAGAGCATGAACGGGGGAGGGGCAGAGAGAGAGGGAGACACAGAATCGGAAACAGGCTCCAGGCTCCGAGCCATCAGCCCAGAGCCTGACGCGGGGCTCGAACTCACGGACCGCGAGATCGTGACCTGGCTGAAGTCGGACGCTTAACCGACTGCGCCACCCAGGCGCCCCTGTGCTAAAGTTTTTATGTGTAGTCTAAATAGTTTATTTTTGCTTTTGTCTCCCTTGCCTGAGGAGACATATCTAGAAAAATGTTGGTAAGGTCGATGTCAATAAGATTACTATGTTTTCTTCTATGAGTTTTATGGTGTTAGGTCTCACATTTAAGTCTTGAATCCATTTTCAGTTTATTTTTGTGTATTCTATGAGAAACTGGCCCAGTTTCAGTCTTGTACCTGTCCAGTTTTCTCAGCATCATTTATTAAGGAGACTTAATCTCCTTTGTATATTCTTACCTCCTTTGTTGAGGATTAATTGACCATATATGTGTGGGTTTATTTGGGAGCACACTATTCTTTCCGTTATTCTGGGTCTATTCCTATGCCAGTACTATGCTGTTTTGATTGTTACAGTTTTGTGGTATATCATGAAATCTAGGATTGTGATATTTATAGGTTTGTTATTTCTCAAAATTGCTTTGGCTATTTGTGGTCTTTTGTGGTTCCAAGAGATGTTAGTATTTGTTCCAGTTCTGTGAAAAATGTTGGGTTTTTGATAATAATTGTGTTAAATTTATAGATTTTTTTTGAGCAGTGTAGACATTCTAATAATATTCTTCCAATCCTGAATGTGGAATATCTTTGCATTCATTTATGTTATCCTCAATTTCTCTTGTCAGTGTCTTACAGTTTTCAGGGTACACATCTTTCACCTCTTGGTTAGGTTTATTCCTAGGTATTTTTTCCTTTGGTGCAAATGTAAATGGGATTGTTTTCTTGATATCTCCTCCTGCTACTTTGTTATTAGATATAAATGCCACATATTTCTGTATTTAAATTTTGTATCCTACAACTTTACTGAATTTATTCATTGGTTCTAATATTTTTTTTGGTGAGGGTTTTCTATATTTAGTATCATGTCATCTGCAAATAGTGACAGTTTTACTCCTTCCTTACCAGTTTGGATGAATTTATTTATTTTTCTTTTCCAAATACAATGGTTAGGACTTCCAGTACTAAGTTGAATGAAAGTGGTAAAAGTAGATATCCTTGAAATTAGAAGAAAATCTTTTTTATTTTCACCATTGAGTATGATATTAGCTGGGGGTTTTCATATATGACCTTTATTATGTTGAGGTATGTTCCCTCTAAATCCACTTTGTTGAGTCTTTATTATCATGAGTGGATGTTGTATTTTGTCAAATGCTTTTTCTGCATCTAACATAATGACTATATGATTTTTATCCTTTCTCCTTTGTTAATGTGATATATCATATTGATTGATTTTCAGATATTGAACGACGCTTGCATTCCTGTAATGAATCTTCCTTGATCATGGTGAGTGGTTTTTTTTAATGTGTTCTTGAATTCACTTTTCTAATACTTTGTTGAAGTTTTTTTGCATCTATTTTCACCAGAAACATTGGCCTGTAGTTCTCTTCTGTAGTGTCTTTGTCTTGTTTGGGTATCAAGGTAAAGCTGGACTTGCAACATAAATTTTTAAGTTTTCCTTCCTCTTCTATACTTTGGGATAGTTGGAGAAAAATGGGTATTAACTCTTCTTTAAATATTTGGTAGAATTCATCTGTGAAGCTGTCTGGTCCTGGATTTCTGTTTGTTGTAATTTTTTTATTACCGATTCAGTTTCATTACTAGTAATTGATTTGTTCAAATTTTCTATTTCTGATTTAGTTTGGGAAGGTTATATGTTTCTAGGAATTCATCCATTTCTTCTAGGTTGTCTAATATGTTGCATATAATTTTTCATGATATTCATTTGTACTCCTTTGTATTTCTGTAGTATTGATATTTCTCCTCAATCATTTCTGATTTTATTTATTTGAATCCTCTCTCATTTTGTTGATGAGTCGTTCTAAATATTTATTAATTTTATTGCCCCTTGCAAAGCACCCACTTTTGGTTTCACTAATCATTTCTTTTTTTTTTTTTTTTGTCTCTGTTTCATTAATTTCTGCCTTAATCTTTATTATCTCCTTCCTTCTACCTTTGGGATTTGCTCTTTTTCTCACTCTTTTAGGTATAAGATTAGATTATTTATTTGAGATTTTTCTGTTTCTTGAGGTAGGTCTTCCCTCTTAAAATTGCTTTTGCTGAACCCCAAATATTTTGGAACTTTGCAGTTTCCTTTGCATTTGTCTCCATGTATTTTTTTTAATTTCCTTTTTGATTTCCTGGTTGCCCAATTCATTGTTTAGCATCATGTTGTTTTGCATCCATGTAGTTCTATTCTTTCTAGGTTTTTTTCTTGTAATTTATGTCTAATTTTATGCCATGGTGGTCTACCTAGTGTTTGTTTTGTCACCTAACATGTAATCTATCCTGGACAATGTTCCATGTGCCTTTGAAAAGAATGTGTATTCTGTTGTTTTTAGATGGAATCTTGGTATATATCTGTTAAGTTTATTTGGTGCAATATATTGTTCAAAGTCCCTGTTTTCTTGTTGATTTTCTGTCTGAATGATCTATCTATTGATGTAAGTGGGTTATTAAATTCCCTTGCTATTATTATATGTTTCCTTTATGTTATTATTTTCTTTACATATTTAGATGCTCTTAAGTTGGGAGCATAGATATTTACAATTGGTTTATCATCTAGTTGTATTGATCCCTTTATATGTGGGTCCTTTCTGTCTCCTGCTATGGTCTTTGTTTTAAGTCTGTTTTGTCTGACATAAGTATTGCTATCCTAGAATTTTTCTCTTCCTTTTGCAAGGTATATGTTTTTCTAGGCCTTCACTTTCAACCTCTATCTTTAGGTCGGAAGTGGGTCTCTTATAGGCAGATGTAGATGGGTCTTTCTTTAATCCATTCACTCATATTACGTCTTTTGATTGGAACATTTAGTCCATTGACATTTAAAGTAATTATTGATAGTCATGTGCTTATTGCCATTTTGTTAATTGTTTAATGATTGCTTCTGTAGTTCTTCTGTGTTCCTTCCTTCTTCTCTTTCTCTCTTCCATTCTCATTTGATAGCTGTCTTTGCTGTTATGGTAGACTCCTTTCTCTTTTTGTCTGTGTGTGTATCTATTATGGGTTTTTGATTTGTGGTTATCATTAGGTTTATATATAACATCTTTATGTGTATATCAGTCTATATTAAATTGATGGTCCCTTAAGTTTGAATATATTCTAAAAGCACTAATATTTTACTCCCCTTCAATTTTTTATTTATATGATGTTGTATGTATATCTTTTTATTTTGTGTATTTTACTGATATTTATAGAAAAATTAATTTCACTAATTGTTTTTTAACCTCCATACTAGGTTTGTAAGCAACTAATCTGCTACCTTTACTATCTTTTTGTGTTTTTCTGTGAAGTTGTTTTCCTTTATACTTTTCTTCTGGTTTTGTCTTTTATTCTATTTTAAAAATTCCCGTTAAAGTTTCTTGTAAGGCTGGCTTAGTGGTGATAAACTCCTTTATCTTAACTTCTGTTTGTCTGGGAAACTCTTTATTTCTGCTTTTATTTGGAATAATAATCTTGCTAGGTAGAATATTCTTGGTTGTAGGGTTTTGTTTTGTTTTGTTTTGTTTTGTTTTGTTTTCAGCACTTTGAATATACCATGCTGCTCCCTTTGGCCTGCAGAGTTTCTGCTGGAAAATCAGCTTTTCCAGCCTCATGGGGTTTCCCTTGTATGTAATTTTTTCTTCTTCTTTGCTGCTTTCAATATTCTCTCCTTATCATTATTTTTTTGCCATTTTAATTATTAGTGTCTGGGTGTGGATATCCTTGGTTCAAACTGTTAGAGGATCTCTGTGTTTCTGGATCTAGATGTCTATTTGTTTCCCTAGATTAGGGAAGTTTTCAGAAATTATTGGTTCACATGAGTTTTCGGCCCCTTTTCTCTCTTCTCCTGGGATCTCTATAATACAGATGTTATTACTCTTGATGATATCACTGAGTTTTCTTAAACTATTCTCACTTTTTATTCTTCCTCTTTTCTTCTATCTGTTCTGCTTTGTTGCTTCTCATTACTCTGTCTTCCGGGTCACTGATCCATTCCCCTACATTCTCTAATCTTTTATTGATTCTCTCCAGTGTATTTTTTATTTCAGTTTTTTAGTGTTTCATTTAATTTTTTTATTTTGTAACTTTTTGTTGAAATTCTAAGTTCACCCACTCTTTTCTGAAGTCTGCTGAATGTCTGTATAACCATTACTTTGAATTCTTTACAAGGTATATTGTTTATCTCTGTTTATTTAGTTCTCTTGGTGTTATTTTGTCCCGTTTTTAAGTTTGGGACATAGTCCTCTGTCTCTTCATATTCCCTAATTGTCTGTGTTAGTTTTTAATGTATTATATAATTATGTATTTTAATGTAAGTTGTGTCTCTTGATCTTATAAGTAGTGGTTTTGTATAGAAGAGGTTCTATAAAATTATGCCCTGAAGCATCATCCACTCTGGTCACCAGAACCAGGCACTGCAGGGGTGTCCCCTGTGTGGACTCTATATACCATAGTGTTGTGGCTGAGCTATGTTTGCCTTCAGCCCAGCCAGATGCAATAACCTTCTTTGGCTACGACGGACACAGTGGGCAGTTTGTTCCCTTGCTGTAAGATTCCTGTGTGAGGTCACCACAGACTCACAGGTGGGGCAAAGGGGATCAGCAGTCAGAATAGATCTGCCATTAGCCTCTGTCACAGTTGTGGTTTCAGCAAAAAACAGAATTTTCTCATTATGTGGCCAACAGAGTCATTGGTGGGCAAGCCTGGCAGTCAGATCAGGTGTCCACAGTTAGCCTCTTTGCCATGGTTGTGGACACCCTTAACCACAAGGCTTTATCCTTGCTCAGCCAGCAAAAAGATTTAGTTGCTGGAACTGCAGTCACACTAGTGGAGGCATTATTTCCTTCTCTCCCCAGGATAGGAGTCACTTTGGACTGGCATTGGTCCCTGCCTGGACCACGTACAAAATATGTTGGGGCAGTAACTTCTTTGGAGGAATGCCTGCCCAGGTGAATAGGTTGAATAGGTGGCTCCACAAAGGAATGTAGGGGTGGGACACATAGTGTTGGCAAGATAGGTGGAAAGTATTAGTGCTGGAGCCTGCAAGTGTCTGTCTATCTAGGATGGGGAAGAGAAGAAAAATGGTGTTTGCCACACTTTTGTATATCTTTTGCTTAACCTGAAGTTCAACCCTGCTGACTTTAAAACTTCCTAAGCTAAGCCCCACTGGTTTCTAAGGTCAGATGTTATGGGAACTCATCTTCCCAGGGTGGATCACTGGTTCCTGAGATGCCGGGGGCGAAGTCTGAGCCACTCACTTCTTTGGCCTTCCATTTGTGGTTAGTTTTGCTGGGGTTCCATTCCCAACTGTGTCTCTGCCTCTCTCACCCTTTTCAATGTGGTCCCCTCTCTATGACTGAATTTGGAAGTTATGCCAATGCTCAGGTCTTTTTCAGAGTTAGTTGCATAAACTAGCTATTATTTAGCTGTTATTTTGTTATGTCCATTGAACAAGTGAGCTCAGGATCCTCTTACTCTGCCATCTTCCCTGTGGCTTTAAAATTTGAAGATTATTTTAAAATAAAATATTAAAAGATAAAATAAATGTCCAAATCCATGCTTGAGAATCCAAAATTCTTAGCAGCTGAATTATGGACATATAAATTTGAATTATTTATTTTCTTTAAAAAGAATGTGCATTTCCTGAATTTTAAAGAGAGAGATGGAAGATTTATTTACATGAAATTTAGACCAAATCTATCTAGTTCAATAAGTTTATGCATTAAATCTTTCATATATCTGTAAGGGTATCATAAAAATTAAAAGAAAGTAGAAACAAAAAAATGAAGCTTACTAAAATATTAAAAAGTCCTAAAAGCCAGGTGGAAAAATTAAAATGACTCCCAAGTGATTTAGAATAGTGTCTATTAATTTGGACTAAAAAAAAATTATAATTATATTATTCAAGAATATAAAAGGAGGGGCTCCTGGGTGGCTCAGTCAGTGGAGCATCCAACTTTGTTACAGGTCATGATCTCACAATTCATCAGTTCAACCCCCATGATGGGCTCTGTGCTGACAGCTCAGAGCTTGGAGCCTGCTTCAGATTCTGTGTCTCCCTTTCTCTCTGTCCCTCCCCAACTTGTGCACTCTCTCTCTCTAAAAAATAAATAAACATTTTCAAATTTTTTCAAAAAGAATATGAAGGGAAATATAAACCACATACATGAGGAATTATATAATTTAAACAAAGAATTAAAATCTGATCTTAAATTTTTAAATGGCTGAAGTTAAGGAATTATTATGTTTAATAGCAGAATACAGAATTGTTCATATGAAAGACTATAAAATATAAAATTATGGAGAACTAAACTGATGAACAGAAAAAGAAAGAAGTAAAGGAAATGCAGAAGTAAGCATAAAAGAGCTAAGGAATACAGGCAAAATATCTAAGTTTAAATAATATATCAGAATAAAAGTAGAATGAAATTGAAGCATAAAAAATATTCAAAACGATACTGTCTACTAAACTTCTAGACTTGAAGAAAGATTTTAACCCACAGAATCATTGAGTTTGGACTGCCCTGTAAAGGAAAAGTAAAAAGAAAGAACCATACACAGACTACCATAGTCAAATTTCCTAAAACCAGAAATGAGGATAAAATCCTTAAAGTGGCAAGAGGAAAAAAAGACACAACAACTTTACAAATACATGGAGTCTTTGGCTCACTATTGAACAGAAACTACAGATGCCAAAAGTTGAAGGAAAGATAATTTAAATGTTGAAAATAAAAAATATATATTAACTTAGAATTATTATGAGAATTGAATACTTTTGGAAAATACATGTAGAATATATATATATGTGTGTGTGTGTGTGTGTGTGTGTGTGTGTGTGTATATATACATATATATGTATATATATGTGTGTATATATATATATATATATATATGTACATATACACTCTTATAAACAAATTTGAAATATTGAAAGCCTGATAATGAAAGGTCTAATGTTGTCTGTTAAGAAGCTAGAGAAATATAGGGGCGCCTGGGTGGCGCAGTCGGTTAAGCGTCCGACTTCAGCCAGGTCACGATCTCGCGGTCCGTGAGTTCGAGCCCCGCGTCAGGCTCTGGGCTGATGGCTCGGAGCCTGGAGCCTGTTTCCGATTCTGTGTCTCCCTCTCTCTCTGCCCCTCCCCCGTTCATGCTCTGTCTCTCTCTGTCCCAAAAATAAATTAAAAACGTTGAAAAAAAAAAAATTTAAGAAGCTAGAGAAATATAAAAACACAAAACAAAAAAAAACAACAAAGAAGAATAAAGTTAAACACATAGGAGATTTTAAAAAGTAAAAAAAAAAAAAAATCTTAATCTAGCAAAGCCAAAATTAGTACTTTGGAAAAGATTACTAAAATGATTAACATCTTGAAAGATTAATCAAGAAAAAAAAATTATAGTCGCCATTAATAAGTGTGTTATTACTACAACTATAAGTCAATAAAAGAATGGAACATAAAAGAATCCAGACACAGAGCTAAACATTATGCTAAAGCATACCTAAAACTGGAGGATACAACATTACTATTTGGACACATGATCAATCCAGACATACACTGTGGTTTGAGGTATTGTGATGGCAATACCAAGTTTTAAGTTGTAGCTTTTTCAACTCATATGATCATCAGTTTTTCACACTCTTACTGCTGTACAATTATTTATTGGGTTAGTTGACAGATAATAGCTGTATCACAAAAATTAAAATTCTGGGGATCATACTCTTGTGCACAACAATGAGTATATAAGCTAGAAAGAATATTATCATTAGGAGTGTATTCCTAAGACGATCCCCATATTTCACAAATCTTGTCAATGAATGTAATTTAAAGCCAGGCCAAGAGAAATCTCCTGCTTTGGCACCATTCTTTTTGAGAAATCACCCATTTTCCTCATTTCAATATTTCTATATAAAGTTAATTAGGTAGATAAGAGCCCCATGGAAGAGGGTAGGAAGGGCGGAAAGGAGGTGTGTGCTACACAGACTGGCAGGAGGGAGTCCAGGGGTAGAGGGACAGGCCTCCAGGCAAGGCAGAGCCCCTGAAGTCTGGCTTGCAAAAGTGGAGGGGGCAGACTGCGTGAGTTTTGACAGCCAGTGGGACTTAACATCTGGAATGTTAAAAGTGAACAGCTCTGCTCTCGGAGAACGGGAAGGACAAGAAGACTCCAGGAGGGAGAGTTGTTGAGCCCTGGAAGGACAGAGCTCAGCAGGGGAACAAAAGCACTGGCAAGCACCATTTCCCTCTCCCATCCCCCAACTGAAATCCCAAAGATAACCAGTTCCCAGCACCAATCTTGCTTGCACCATGCAAACGCCCAACACTGTGCTTCTGTGGATCCATCCCTCAGACGGGCCTGCCTCCCTCCCGGTGCTACAGGGCCCTTCCGGCAGGGGACCACCGAGGGCAAAGCGAGCTAAGCTTGCCCTTCCCACCCCTGTGCACCTTGTGGATTGAACCCAGCTAATACGCCCTCAGCCAGATCCCATCGAAGCAGCACCATAAGATGGCAGTGTGCAGGTAGCCGAGACAGGAGCCACACCACTCGACAGTGAGTCCTGCCCCTGGAAGAGGGGAAGGTAAGGTACACACCAGTCTGACTATGGCCCCAGTGGGAATAGGTGAATTAGAAGATAAGATTATGGAAAAAGAGGAAGCTGAGAAAAAGAGAGATAAAAAAATCCAGGAGTATGAGGGGAGAATTAAAGAACTAAATGATGCAAACAAATGGAACAATATCCATATCATAGCAATTCCAGAAGAAGAAGAGAGAGAAAGGGGATGAAGGTATACTTGAACAAATCATAGCTGAGAACATCCCTGCTCTGGGGAAAAAAAAGGCATTGAAATCCAAGAGGCACAGAGAACTCCCTCCAGACTGAATTGAATTGATCTTCTGCACGACATATCATAGTAAAACTGGCAAAATACAAGAATACAGAGAAAATTCTGAAAGCAGCCAGGGTTAAACAGGCCCTAACATACAAAGGTAAACACATAAAGGTGGTAGCAGACCTATATACTGAAACTTGGTAGGCCAGAAAGGAATGGCAGGAAATCTTCAATGTGATGAACAGAAAAAAATATGCAGCTGAGAATCCTTTATCCAGCAAATCTGTCATTCAGAATAGAAGGAGAGATAAAGGTCTTCCCAAACAAGCAAAAACTGAGGGAATTCATCATCACTAAACCAGCCCTACAAGAGATCCTAAGGGGATTCTGTGAGTGAAATGTTGCAAGGCCCACAAAGTACCAGAGACCTCACTACAAGCATGAAAGCTACAGATATCACAATGACTCTAAACCCATACCTTTCTATAATAACACTGAATGTAAATGGACTAAATGCTCTAAATAAAAAACATAGGGTATCAGAAGGGATTAAAAATGAAGACCATCTATTTGCTGTCTACAAGAGACTCCTTTTAGACCTGAGGACACCTTTAGATTGAAAGTGAGGGGATGGAGAACTATCTATCATGCTACTGGAAGTCAAAAGAAAGCTAGAGTAGCCATACTTATATCAGACAAACTAGACTTCAACTTAAAGCTTGTAACAAGAGAGAAAGAAGGGCATTATGTAATAATGACAGGGTCTATCCATCAGGAAGAGCTAACAATTATAAATATCTATGCGCCGAATACGGGAGCCCCCAAATATATGAAACAATTAATCACAAAGATAAGCAACCTTATGGTAAGAATGTGGTAAGTGCAGGGCACTTTAATACTCCACTTACAACAATGGATAGATCATCTAGACACAGGATCAATAAAGAAACAAGGGCCTTGAATGATACATTGGATCAGAGGGACTTGACAGATATATTTAGAACTCTGCATCCCAAAACAACAGAATATACTTACTTCTCGAGTGCACATGGAACATTCTCCAAGATAGATCACATACTGGGTCACAAAACAGCCCTTCATAAGTATACAAGAATTGAGATCATACCATGCACACTTTCAGACCGCAATGCTATGAAACTTGAAATCAACCACAGGAAAAAGTCTGGAAAACCTCCAAAAGCATGGAGGTTAAAGAACACCCTACTAAAGAATGAATGGGTCAACCAGACATTTAGAGAAGATATTAAACAATATATGGAAACAAATGAAAATGAAAATACAACAATCTAAAGGCTTTGGGATGCAGCGAAGGCAGTCCTGAGAGGAAAATACATTGCAATCTAAGCCTATCTCAAGAAACAAGAAAAATCCCAAATACAAAATCTAACAGCACACCTAAAGGAAATAGAAGCAGAACATCAAAGACACCCCAAACCCAGAGAAGAAGAGAAATGATAAAGATCAGAGCAGAATTAAACAATATAGCATCTAAAAAAACTGTAGAGCAGATCAATGAAACTAAGAGTTGGTTTTTTTAAAAAATAAACAAAATTGATAAACCTGTAGCCAGGCTTCTCAAAAAGAAAAGGGAGATGACCCAAATCGATAAAATCATGAATGAAAAAGGAATTATTACAACCAATCCCTCATAAATACAACCAATTATCAGGGAATACTATGAAAAGTTATATGCCAACAAACTGGACAACCTGAAAGAAACAGACAAATTCCTAAGCACCCACACACTTCCAAAACTCAAACAGGAAGAAATAGAACACTTGAACAGACCTGTAATCAGCAAAGAAATTCCATCAGTTATCAAAAATCTCCGAACAAATAAGAGTCCAGGACCAGACGGCTTCCCTGGGGAATTCTACCAGACATTTAAAGCAGAGATAACACCTATCCTTCTCAAGCTCTTCCAAAAAATAGAAAGGGAAGGAAAACTTCCAGACTCATTCTATGAAGCCAGCATTACTTTGATTCCCAAACCAGACAGAGACCCAGCAAGAAAAGAGAACTGCAGGCCCATATCCCTGATGAATGTGGATGCAAAAATTCTTAGTAAGATACTAGCAAATCGAATTCAACAGCATATAAAAAGAATTATTCACCAAGATCAATTGGTATTCATTCCTGGGCTGCAGGGCTGGTTCAACATTCGCAAATCAATCAATGGAATACATCACATTAATAAAAGAAAAGAAAAGAACCATATGATGCTGTCAATCGATGTAGAAAAAAGCATTTGACAGAATTCAGCATCCCTTCTTAATAAAAACCCCCGAGAAAGGCGGGACGGAAGGAACATACTTAAACATCATAAAAGGCATTTAGGAAAAGCCCATAGCTAATATCATCCTCAATGGGGAAAAACTGAGAGCTTTCCCCCTGAGATCAGGAACACGACAGGGATGTCCACTCTCACCATTGTTGTTTAACATAGTGTTGGACATTCTAGCATCAGTAATCAGACAACAAAAGGAAATCAAAGGCATCAAAATTGGCAAAGGTGAAGGCAAGCTTTCACTTTTTGCAGAAGACATGATATTAGACATGGAAAACCCAATAGACTCCACCAAAAGTCTGCTAGAACTGATACATGAATTCAGCAAAGTCGCAGGATACAAAATTAATGTACAGAAATGCCTTGCATTATTATCCATTAATAATGAAGCAACAGAAAGACAAATAAAGAAACTGATCCCATTCACAATTGCACCGAGAAGCATAAAATACCTAGGAAAACCTAACCAAAGATGTAAAAGACCTGTATTCGGAAAACTATAGAAATTTTATGAAGGAAATTGAAGAAGACATAAAGAAATGGAAAAACATTCTGTCCTCATGGATTGGAAGAATAGATATTGTGAAAATGTCAATACTACCTAAAGCTATCTACATATTCAACACAATCCCAATCAAAATTGCACCAGCATTCTTCTTGAAGCTAGAACAAGCAATCCTAAAATTTGTATGGAACCACAAATGCCCCCGGATAGCCAAATATTGAAGAGGAAGACCAAAGCAGGAGGCATCACAATCCCAGACTTTAGCCTATACTACAAAGCTGTAATCATCAAGACAGCTTGGTACTGGCACAAAAACAGACACATAGACCAATGGAATAGAATAGAAACCCCAGAACTAGACCCACAAACGTATGGCCAACTCATCTTTGACAAAGCAGGAAAAAATGTCCAATAGAAAAAAGTCTCTTTAACAAAGGGTGCTGGGAGAACTGGACAGCAACATGCAGAAGAATGAAACTAGACTACTTTCTTACCCCATTCACAAAAACAAACTCAAAATGGATGAAGGACCTGAATGTGAGACAGGAAACCATCAAAACCCTAGAGGAGAAAGCAGGAAAAAACCTCTCTGACCTCAGCCTCAGCAATTTCTTACTTGACACATCCCCATAGGCAGGGTAATTAAAAGCAAAAATGAACTATTGGGATCTCATGATGATAAAAAGTTTCTGCACTGCAAAGGAAACAATCAAGAAAACAAAAAGGCCACCAATGTAATGGGAAAAGATATTTGCAAATGACATATCGGACAAAGGGCTAGTATCCAAAATCTATAAAGACCTCACCAAACTCCACACCCAAAAAACAAATAATCCAGTGAAGAAATGGGCAGAAGACATGAGTAGACACTTCTCTAAAGAAGACATCCAGATGGCCAACAGGCACATGAAAAGATGCTCAATGTCACTCCTCATCAGGGAAATACAAATCAAAACCACACTCAGATACCACCTCATGCCAGTCAGAGTGGCTAAAATGAATAAATCAGGAGACTATAGATGCTGGCGAGGATGTGGATAAATGGGAACCCTCTTGCACTGTGGGTGGGAATGCAAGCTGGTGCAGCCACTCTGGAAAACAGTGTGGAGGTTCCTCAAAAAATTAAAACAGATCTACCCTATGACCCAGCAATAGCACTGCTAGGAATTTACCCAAGAGATACAGGAGTACTGATGCATAGGGGCACTTGTACCCCAATGTTTATAGCAGCACTTTCAACAATAGCCAAATTATGGAAAGAACCTAAATGTCCATCAATTGAAAATGGATAAAAAAGTTGTGGTTTATATATACAATGGAACGTACTTGGCAATGAGAAAGAATGAAATACGTAGCAACGTGGATGGAACTGGAGAGTGTTATACTAACTGAAATAAGTCATACAGAGAAAGACTGATACCATATGTTTTCACTCTTATGTGGATCCTGAGAAACTTAACAGAAGACCATGTGGGAGGGGAAGGGAAAAAAAAGTTACAGAGGGGGAAGGAGGCAAACCATAAGAGACTCTTAAAAACTGAGAATAAACTGAGGGTTGATGGGGGGGTGCGAGGGAGGGGAAAGTGGGTGATGGGCATTAAGGAGGGCACCTGTTGGGATGAGCACTGCGTGTTGTATGGAAACCAATTTGACAATAAATTTCATATTAAAAAAATAAAGTTTATTAGAAAATTGTAAGGTTTAGAAAATCTCTAGGAATATAAATATGTAGATATGTATATGATGTATATGTATATATGTGTGGCGCGTGTGTGTATGTGTGTGTACACACACAACATTCTTCATTAATGACAGCATAAGAACTTCCTTGAGAAACTGAAAAAGGGTAGATGATGCCTCTACTATATGTAACTACTTATCCATTTTTGTTACTATTCTTCTCATTACATCAGTAGTCTTGGTGGAATTGACCATCCCTGGGTAATTCTTTTTACCATGGCATGGATGATAACTCAACTTTTTGAACTTCCTTCATAGCTTGAAATGAGACAGCATTGGAATAGAAAATGACTCTCTAAAATTCTTTCTTTGTGAACAGGCTTAACATGTTGAGCACTAAGTTGTTACATTCTTCTTGAACTAGAATATTTTTCCCCATGGCTAATCATCTAAATTACTCCATTTGCAAGCTATGGTGGTAAAAATATGTGAAAATCCTAGACGAGGACCTGGAGCTATAACTGGCCCTGGGAAATAAATCTGAGGGAGTACTAAATGGTAGCAGCTATGTAACAGAACAGTCAGTATTTGAGGCAAGACGTTCCTTCACATTTTTCTAGAAAATGAAGAACACCTTAATTGAACAAATGCAGTACTAAAAATTAGGAGCTAACCATCGGGGAATTTTATTGCCAGAGTATTGCAGTAGGATTATTTAGTAACTTGTACTTCATTTTTTGTTTTCTTAAAAGAAGTAATTTCCACCTGTCCAGTCCTAACTCTACCCTCAACTATAGAACAGGGATAAAGAAAGGACACATGGTGTTTTAGGCTGAGTATTGCCTGTTAAACTTCATTCATGGCACAGACACATAAATGCAAATATTATTGAATCAGTAATATCTGTTCTGAGATTTGTTTGCCTTTTTTCACTAATCATTTTTTCTTCTTTTGTGTGGATCACATCATAAACTACATTCAGTCTGTCTTTATCATATCTATAATGGTAATGATTTTCAAAAACTCATTATGTCTATTTTTCCATTCTTGTCTCAGAATGAATATTTTGATCTTTCTGACAATAGTATAGAGACTGACAGAAGTCTCCAAAGCAAAATAGGAGCGTATCTAAAACCTGGTATTTCTCTGAGCATTTTATTATTGAATCGACCATTTTTAACTGGCTATTGCTATCTTATCAGAAAATAAACAATGGTGCCCATACTAATAGTTATAGGCAGAAGGTTGGTGGAAAAAACAAACAAACAAACAAACAAAAGCCAAAACCCTCACTTTTAAATGACAGAAAATGGCACCTAATGCTGAGTAGAATGACTTAACTAAAAAATAAATAAATAAAACAATACAAACCAAAACCAAATAAAATGATAGAGACACAAAATAGAAAGGTAAGATCTTGATTCAGTGCCTTAGGTGAAAGTTGTATCTCACATTGTCAGTAGCATGATTTTATGATCTTTGAATAGCTCTCTTTCATTTGATGTCTTCTATTTATGGAGGACTTTTGAGAATGCATAGTTTTTTTTTTGTTTTTTTTTTTTTCAACGTTTTTTATTTATTTTTGGGACAGAGAGAGAGACAGAGCATGAACGGGGGAGGGGCAGAGAGAGAGGGAGACACAGAATCGGAAACAGGCTCCAGGCTTCGAGCCATCAGCCCAGAGCCTGACGCCGGGCTCGAACTCACGGACCGCGAGATCGTGACCTGGCTGAAGTCGGACGCTTAACCGACTGCGCCACCCAGGCGCCCCGAGAATACATAGTTTTAAAACTCTCACTGAGGTGGAGACAAAGATGATAAAGAGTGACAACTTGTGTGTCTTCTCAATTGAGGGTCATCTATTGAAGGACCTATCTCCTGGTGATTAACTGCTATTCTAGTGGCTATAAGTATATGACAGTGTGCCATTTTTAATGCACTTCTAAGACATTTTAATTTTAGGAAAAGACATCAAAAAAAGTCCTCAGATTTTGAGCTTGTGGAGACTCCTTGGAAGGATCCTGAGAACAAGCAGATTGCACCTGGATGCAATAAGGCTAAGTTTATTTCATGAGTCCTTTTAAGACCTTTTCATGTCATCTTAAACTACTTTAAAGTCCAAAATTGGGGGAGAAATAGCCAACTTTGTAGAATAATACTTGATAACTTTTACTGTGAGAATCCATGATTCTGTAGGGCATACAGGCCAGAGAGAACACAATTATCTATGGAAGCCCAAGAGTATCTGATTGTTTGGATACTATGAATTGAATAATGTCAGTGGCTAGCTCTCCCTGAAAATGGAGGAGGAACAATAATATTTTATATAAGACAAGGATTTCCAAAGCTCTTTTATACAGTCTCAACAAACTGGTTGCCCTTATCATTAGAGTAATAGATTGGAATTCCCAAGTTGAGAACTCAAAATCTAAGTGTGACATCAGCAAGATGGAGGATTATGAAACGCTAGACACTCCTTGTCATGGAGACCTGGATTAACAACAACATTCTGATAAAATACGTCAATGAGAAATTCAGAAAGCAGTTAAAAGGTTCCTACATCCCAGGTGAGAGCAAAACTAATTGCATCAAATCCCCAGTAGGAAATTTGTGACACTTTCTACTCTCTCAGGCTTCTACCCTCCAACCCCACATTAAGTGCAGTACATTTGGGAAGATACCTCCAATTTACATCTTCCTGAGGCAGGAAAGTCAAAAGTACATCCAATTGACATTTAGGGAGGCTAACCAAGGGACCACTTTTTGTCTCTCCTGTATCCAAGTACTGACAGGAACTGGGCACTTGGCTGGGGTCTCTGAAAACAAATATGTTAACTGTGCACTTGAGTCTGCAGCACCATAGATGAAGACTAGCAGTAATCCCAGTATGGTGATTTACTACAGGACCAGAGAGGGTGCAATATCACAGACACCAGGGGGATCTTCTGAGCAGAAACTAGCTACCTTTTCAGATTGGAGATTACATCCAAAAGCCCAGAGAATATGTACCCAGAAAAGGTTTGAAAGGTCTCCAAATCTCTAGCAGAAATGAGACCACAGGGTCTGAGATATTTGGCTGACTCTTCAAATGCTGAAATCCCAACAAAATATAATAAGACATGCAAAGAAACAGGAAACTGTGGTACATTCAAAGAAATATATTATATCCCAGAAGTTGGACCAGAAATGGAATTATCAAAGAAAGAAAAATTACCATTGTAAGGATTCTCAGTCAATTTAAAAGAGATCACAGATAGACAACTAAATGAAATCAGGAAAATGTATAAAAAGTGAGTGTATGACCAGAGGGATAGAAAATATTTATTAAAAATAAACAAATTTGGACCTAAAAGAATATAACTGAATTGAAAATTTTACTAGCAGAAACAACACCTAACTTGACCAGATAGAACAAAGAATCTGAATTTGAAGGAAAGACTTCCAGATTTACCAAGGCAGAAGAGCAAAAAGAAAAAAAAGAAGACACATGAAAAGATCCTAAGGGATTTATAGAAGACCATCAAGTAGAACCATGTATGCATTATGGGAGCCCCAGAGGGAGTAGAAAGGAAAAGGTGCAGAAAATTTATTTAAAGAAACAATGGATTAATTTTTTTCAAATCTGAGAGAGAAATGATCACATAAATTCAAGAAACTTAAAGAACTCCAACTAGGATAAATTTGAAAACAGCTACACCAAGACATGTCATAAGCAAACTGTCAAAATCACAAAAAGAAAAGGCAAGAACTTTCATTTATAAGTAAACTCAGATTATCAGTATTTCCCAAGAGAAACCTTATAGGCTATAGGGAATGAGACGTTACATGCAAAGTACTGGAGGGCAGGGGAGATTGCCAACCAAGAATACATTATCCATTAAAACTGTCCTTTAAAAACAAAGAAAAAATTAGGACTTTCCCAGGTAAACAAAAACTAAGGGAATTTGCCACCATGAGGCTTACCTTGTAAGAAATGCTAAAGAGTCCTTTCTACTAAAGTAAAAGATGATAAGCAGCAACAAAACCACACAAAAATATGAAATTCCCTAGGAAAGGCAAATATAAGATGGACCACATGTTAGGCCCCGAAATTTAACAAATTTAAGGAATATCAAAACTATACAAAATATCTTGTCTTAACAAATTTTAAAAGATTGAAACTTATAAAAAGTATCTTCTCTGACCACAGTGGTATTAAACTAGAAATAAATAGAAGGAAAATGGGAAAATCCACTTGGAAATTTAGAAATGCCTTCTTACACAACAAATGGGTCAAAGAAAAATTATAAGAGAATTTAGAAAATATCTGAAGATAAATGAAACTGGAAACACAATACATCAAAACTTATGAGATGCAACAAAAGCCGTACCAAGATGAAAGTTTGTAGAGGTAAACATACTAAAATTTAAGAAAGAATCAAATCAATGACCTAATCTTATGCCCCAAGACACTCCAATAAGAACAAACTAAACCCAAAGTGAGCAGAAGGAAGGAAATAATAAAAATTGGACCAGAGATAAATGATAGAGGAGAAATAATAGAAAAAAATTGGTAAAACCAACAAAATGGACAAACCCTTAACAATCTAAGAAAAATAAGTAAATTCAGAAATAAATATTGTAGAACACTACTATAAACAATTTTTAACAATTATAGACAAAATGTATAACCTAGATGAAATGGATAAATTCCTAGAAACATATAGCCTAAAAAATTGAGCCATGAAAAATACATAATCTGAACAAAACTACAACTTAAGGGCTTGATGCAATAGTTAAAACCTGGCAATATAAAAAAGTCCAAGACCAATAGATTCCCTAGAGAATTCTACCAAACTATTTTTTAACGTTTATTTATTTGAAAGTGAGAGAGTTTGAATGGGGGGAGGGGCAGAGATAGGGAGAGAGAATCCCAAGCAGGCAATGGAGCTAGATGTGGGACTGGATCCCACTCTGAGAGGTCATGACCTGGGCTGAAATCAAGCGTCAGATGCCTGGGGGTGGGGGGGGGGGGGCGCCTGGGTGGCTAGGTGGCTTAAGCATCAGAATTTGGCTCAGGTCACGATCTCGCAGTTCATTAGTTCAAGCCCCACCTGGGGCTCTGTACTGATAGCTAAGAGCCTGGAGCCTTCTTCAGATTCTGTGTGTGTCTCTCTCTGCCCCTCCCCCACTCAAGCTCTGTCTCTGTCTCTCTTTCAAAAATAAATAAACATTAAAAAAAAAAAGAGTCAGATGCTTAACTGACTCAGCCACCCAGGTGCCTCACTACCAAATTTCTAAAGAATAACAGCAGTATTTCTCAAACTCTTCCAAAGACTCAAAGAGAAGATGACATTCCCAAACATATTTTATGAGGCTGGTATTACCCTGATAGCAAAACCAAATAAAGACACAACAGAAAAAAACAAAAACACAAAAAACACAAAAAACAAAAACACCTACAGACCAATATCCTTGAGGAATACTGATGAAAAGTCCTAAACAAAAAACTGGAAAACCAAGTTCAATAGCACATTTAAAAGATTATATGTCATGAACATATGGGATTTATATCTGGAATGTAAGATGGTTAAATATATAAAAATCCATGTAATTCATAACATCAGTAGAAAGACAAAACCATATGATCATCTCATTAGAAACTGAAGAAGAATATGACAAAATCCATCACCCTTTCATGATGAAAACATTTAACTAGGAATAGAAAGAAACTATCTCAACATAATAAACACCTATATGAAAATCCCACAGCTAACATAATGGGGAAAGACTGAAACCTTTTCTTCTAAGATCAGGAATGAATGAGCAACACATTTGTTTCCCACTACTATTCCAAATGATACTGGAAGTTTTAGAGCAATCAAACAAGAAAAAGAAATAAAAGGCATACAGATTAGAAAAGAAGATTTAAATTTATCTATATTCATATATGAGAATATATTATATGTTGAACATCCCAAAGACTTTACACACAACCACAAACAAACAATAAAAAGCCCTGGTACAACTAACAAATTAATTCAACAAAATTGCTAGATATAAAATCAATAGCCAAAAATCAATTGCATTTCTATACCTTAACAATGACTAATCTGAAAAGGAAATAAAGAAAAAAAATCTGATTTACTATAGTACCAAAAAGTAAAAATAAAACACTTGGGAATAACCGAGGAGGTAAAAGACTTAAATGACTTATACACTGAAGATTACAAACCATTGGTAAGGAAATCAAAGACAACCAAAGAAAGAAAGAGAAAAGAAAGAAAAAGAAAGAAAGAAAGAAAGAAAGACATGACCATAGATTATACCACTTACTATTTAAATGTCCACACTACCCACGACACAAAGCAATCTACAGCTTCAATGCAATCCCTATCAGAATCTCAATGTCATTTTTCGCAGGAATAGAAAAAAAAAGTCCCACAATTAATATGAGATCTCGAGTGACCCCAAACAACCAAAACAACATTTTTTTTTTCTTTTTGAAAAAGGAAGAGTTGGGAGGTGTCACACATCCTGGTTTGAAAACATACTATAAAGAAACAGTAACGAAGATGATGTGCTATAGGCATAAAATGTGTATATAGGCCAATGAAACAGAATGGAGAGTGCAGGAATAAACTCTTGCAAATATGGTACAGGGATTTTTGCCATGGTGCCAAGAATGCAAATGGGGAAAAGCAGTTTCTTCAATAAATGGTGGTGGGAAAGCTGAATATGCATATGCAAAAGGATGAAGTTGGAGCCATACCTTACATCCTATACAAAAATTAACTCAAAATGGATTAAAGACCTAAATATAAGACCAAAAACTATTAAAACTCTAGAAGAAAACGTAGGTTAAAAGCTTCTGGAGGTTGGATTTGATTTGATTCTTTTGATATGACACCAAAAGTATAGACAACAAAATTTTAAAAAACAGACTAATGGGAATTTTACAAAAGAGCTAATGTCAGGAATTCACAAGGAACTTCTACAATTCAACAACAACAAAATCCACATAACCCAATTTAAAAATAGGTGAGACTTAAATATTTCTCCCAAGAATATTTACTAATGGCCACTAAGCACATGTCAAGATGTTCTCTTTTACTAATCATTAGGGAAATGTAAGTCCAATTACCTCACACCCTAAGGGTGGCCACTATCAAGAGAACAAAAAATAGCAAGTGTTGTTGAGAATGCAGAGAAATTGGAAACCTTTATACACTCTGGGGAATGTAAAATGTAAACACCATATGGAAACCAGTATGGAGGTTCCTAAAAAATGTAAAATAGAATCACCATACAATCTAACATCCAACTTCTGAGTACCCAGAAGAATTCAAAGCAGGATCCCGAACAGATATTTGCACACTTGTGTTTATCACAGCATTATTCACAATTATCTAAGACGTGGAAACAACATAAATGTCCATCAACAGGCGACTGGATAAAGAAAATGTGATATATACATAAAATGAATTATGCAGCCTTAAAAAAGAGAAGTCCTGTCACATGCATCAAGGTAGATGAAACTCCAGGGCTATATGTTAAATGAAATAAGCCAGTCACAAAAGGACAAATACTTTATGAGTGTATTTATATGAAATATGTAAAGTAATGAAGGAAACAAATAAGTATTTGCAAGAGCTGGAGGAATTAATGTTCAATGGGTAGAGTTTAAGTTGCAAAATTAAAAGGTTCTAGAGAGCTGTTGCATAGCAATGTGAACATATTTAACACCATTGAACTAAACTCTTAAAATTGTTATGATGACAGATTTAAGTTAAGTGCTTTTTTATCATAATAAAAATCTAACTATAGTTTTGCTAGCAACATAGCCATAGCTGTTCGTCAAAGTGAACCCGCCATCCATCTTGAGAATAATGAAATGATAATCAGGATTCTGGTTTTCAAAATTCATCCTGGAGGTGGTTGTACAAAATCTATTTGGAGATATTTAAAAGAATCCTACTTTTTGCACTCTTTCCATATATACCGTGTACACAAAATTATCTTGGTTACATATTAGACATTTATCAGGAACATTTTCAGTTATTTTTGTAGATTGCTGAAGTTGATTGAGTATACTACTGGCGATTTGTTTTGGCTATGGTGGGTAATTTGATGTAATTTTTTTGCAAGATTCCATTTGATCCCTTATGATGTCATCAAATATTATCCTAAAGGCCCCAGAGATTATAATGTTATTTACAACCACATTTTTCCAAATACTTCTTTTCTGATTTTGGAGATGATTGCTGAGCCATCATGGGTTCTTTGATACTCTCCAAAGAGCACTTTATTACCTGGGTAGATTTTAGTGATTGCTCCCTTTCTGGTATAAAGGTCAGCTGAGGCATTTCGTAGGTATTACTCCCTTTTGTATAAGGCCTTACCTTTATACATCTAGGCAATAGAGCACTTAAAATATACTCAATCGTTATTAAAAAAATGTTTATTTTTGAGAGACAGAGCATGCGCACGCGCACACAAGTGGGTGAGGGGCAGAGAGAGAGGGAGGCACAGAATCCAAAGCAGGCTCCAGGCTCTGAGTGGTCACCACAGAGACCCCTGTGGGGCTCAAACTCACAAACCATGAGATCATGAGCTGAGCCAAAGTCAGATGCTTAACTGACTGAGAGTCACTCAGGCCCCCCAAAATATCTTTACTCTTAATTAAGTTTCTGAGATCAAATAATCTTGTGGTTTCTGTATTATCCCAAATCATGGCCTACTCCAAAAGTATTGCTTCTATCAGCAATTAGCTTTCTTATTTCTTTCCACATACTTAGCAACCTCAGTGAATGATGAGTGAGTTCTATAATCTCAACTGAGGTTTGTATCTGGTAAGGGGACCTATTCTAGGGGTGAAATCAGATTTGTTGTGTTGTATAATGCCTGACATTTTCCTGCTCACATCATAGACTATGGTCCCTCAAATACAGAATTTTCTAGGGAGGGCCATTTTAATAAATGTACTTGAAAAATGGACAGTTGTCAGAAAGATTGTAGGACATTAGTGAGTTTTCCCTTCTTTTAGTAGTAAAAGGAAAGTTGGATGGAAATGTTAGGGGAATAAAGGGATAGAAGAATTTACCTCCAAGGTAAACCATATCCTAGGGGATTTATTACTTTTGACAATATTAACACATGAATTGGAAGTTTAATATTCTTTATGAGCTAAAATAGGAGGTAGGTAGTTGTAATCAATCTTAGAGGTCCCCTCATATTTAATACAAAGAGGTCATTTGCATATTTGGATAATACGAGAATTACAGGGAAATCTATGGATCCTCAAGGTCTTAGTACTTGAAAAGTACTAAGGACAGTGCCTTAGTAAACACCATAGACATAAGTGTCTCAGTATATTGTTGTGTTTTCCAAAAAATAAATGACATTTTTTTGTTGCAAAGGGACACTCATGTAAAGATTATAGACTGAGGCATGGGAAGTATCCATGGGTTATTGAAAACAGACTCTGAGGCAGAACTTGTGTGACAATGACAGATGTTTGAGGTTCATATTCCCATACCTTCATCTATCAAAAATTTGTAGACTTGTTATTTAATATTTATATGAATATCTCCATGATTATTTAAAGATAAAGTAGAAAGTTGGGCACTTGATTCTCATTCAGATCACCTTCACTGATCAGCCGCTTAAGTTTATTTTTCAGTTTTTTTTTTTTTTTTTTTTTTTTTTTAGTGAACAGGACACTTTCTTATAGAAACAACTGCTTGCAGTTTCTGTCGGTGCCTTCTTAAAAGGCCCTCTTCTCTCATACATTCCTGTATATGTAATGACCAGAAGGGATCACCTATTGTTTTGTTTGTAAGGCTATCAGCATCAGTTTTTCCTGGGTCTCATTCTACTTTATTCTCAATGTTCAGAAAGTAGTTGGATGTCTGGCAATGGGACAATCTCCTGTTACAGTTTTGATGTAGTTTAATCTCTCTATTTCTGGTTAAGGCTAGTTACAAAACATGAAGACAAAGATTGGACACATCTGCTTTGAGAATGTACATCTGGTTGGTGCATAAAAGGATTAACCTATTCCTGAAGTCTTTTCTTTGCTTGTAGGATTGTATTAAAATATAATCTATTTTCATGATTCCAAAGATATTATAGAGAATTTTTAGCATTTTGAAACCACCCTAGTTCCTTATGCAAAATGGGGTCTCTCAAATCAGGATCTTCCTTTTCTTCGTTAACAATCCATTACATGCATGTGAGATTCATTCTTAGAACTACTCTAAATTCTTTTATAAATTGATGTTCATCTTTTTGGGTTTTAGGATTTTAACAATATCTTTCACCTATTACCAAGACAAGGTCTTAAAATAAGCTATAAGGGGCTTGTTTTATTCTAATTATAACTCAACTTTAATAGGCAATTAGGCATTGGAAGTTTCATTCTGGGGGAGGGGGGTCAGCTGATAGATCAGATAGAAAGGTAAAGGCAGAAAGCAATGGACTCATATATGATAAGGGAAGGCATATGTTGGAATAAAAACCATTAAGTTCAATTTATTGTTTGGGGAATGTAAAAGAGTTAAGTTCTTCATATACTTTGCCTTTGTGACACAATTTAAAATAATTTTGTAATCTGAATCTATTTGGAAGCTTTCTTACATCAGTTAAATGCAGAACATTGGATGATTGGGGTTTTACTTTTTTTAATTCTAACTTATTTTTCAGATGAATAATTTATTTTATTTATAAGTTTAGATTTGGCAAACAGAGGAAGAAAAGGGTCTTAGTGAACAAATCTATTTTTTTTTTTGAAAAGCAAGCGGTTTTGGATTTTTGTTTTTTGTTTTTAGTGTGTAATTTATTGCCCAATAGGGCAACTGTTGCCCAGATGAGCAAACTATTTGCCTAGATAAATTGCTTTTCAAGAATTTGCTGAAGCAAATTGTAAAGTTATTTATTGGTTTGTGGACTCATTTTCTGGGCAAGCATTTGCTGAAATAAATACCTAAGTTAGGCTGATAAAGACTGTCTATGTTCTAAGTCCCAACAGTTGAGTTATATTGAAACACATGGTATCAATTTCACAGAAAAGTGTAAATCTTCTTTTCAATTATTAAAGCAGGCTATTGGTATCATTGGCCCTAAATTTATTGGGGGAAAAAAAAAGGTAGAGTCTGCATACTCTATCACCCAGATCTTTGGGAAACATGAAGTTATACAGGAATTTTATATATAAAAATCCATACATACTATGTAGTAAAGAATTTAACCTGCCCAAGGAGAGGTCTGGCCTTTTCTTTCAGCTCCTGAGAGGTAATCACTAATATTTTGGAATATCCTGCCTGATAAAAGTGCTTGTTTCCTTGGGGGCCTTGGGACACACTAAGTTGTCTACCATTGTGATTTCTGGTAAGGATCCCAGTCTTATTGTATCAACTGGACCACCAGATGGCCTGGAGGGTGAGGTCAGCCATGTGGACAGTTAACCATGTCCTGGTGATAAAGTCCAGGTAAAGACTCTACCCATGATGTGTCCTGAGTAACCTCTTGTTGCCAAAACTACATGCATTTGTCATACATAATTGCTGGAAGGAGAGGGCAATTGGAAACTCCATGTTTGGAAACTTTTAGACGCTGCCCATGGGTCTCTTCCCTTCACTGATATTAATCTGTATCCTTTTATTATAACAAACCATAAATCTGAGAATGACTGCTTTCAGTGAACTCTGTGAACCCATCCAGGAAATTAACAAAGCTAAGAGTGATCTTAGCAACCACTGAATTTGCAACCGGTGTCAGAAGTGATGTTGATCTTGTGGTCTGTTTCATAACTTTGCATATACATATATACATGTATATATTTAATATATGTATGTGTATATACATATATACATACACATACATACATATATACTTGCCTTCCTCACTTTTAATATATGAGATATGAAAATGTTACTTTTATAGATGCTACATAGTATATATCTATCATACAGATGTATCAAGAATTCAATCATGAATAATAATTCATCTTTTAAAATAGTCTTGCAGAAGTTTTCATTTACGAATGAGCACTAAAATATTATTATTTTGAGGTTTTCTAGTTTATTTTCATATAATTCAGTCAAAACTGTATAAATATTACATCAGTGCTTTCTTGAAATGCTTACACATAGTTAAATATAGATGTATTATTATTTCTCTATTTTAAAACTTTAAAGGCATTTCTTTAATATTACCCAATGTTTCTTATAAAAAGATTTGTATGATAAACAATTTCTTTCATTCAAAAGAAATAGAAACTTGGTTTAATTCAAAGGGAAAAATATGACTGCAGATGATTTTCTCTGTAAGATTTTATTATTTTCCTTTGGTTAATCGGGATAATTTTATTTTACTTTAGCAACCAGAAAACTAAGAATCAAATTGAAGCCCAATGTAAAATATAGTCACAATCAGATAATTAAGGTTAAGTCCTTTAATATCTGTATCTAAATATTTTCCTAAATGCTGGCACAATGTTTCTGAAACAGAACTGATTATTATTTACTAATGGCAAATAATGCACCCCAGTTTTCCTATGCCATAATTTCCCCCCTCTAGTGTGATGTGATGAGAAGCAGATATCACCCTAATATACCAGGTCAGGATTATAGGTAAGGAATAATAATAATAAAAATGAATCTGTGCTTTTATTAGAATTGAGAGACAGCTGATGTTTCACCCCTTCCCATTTTGAGAGTCTCCTTAGGAACATAAGGAGAAGGTCCTAGGTCCTCTTGCTTTGTAATGTAAATAAATTTCATCAGGGGAAGGGGTATGGTGCCTGGCTGGCTCAGCACTTCACTCTTTGTTTTTTTTAATTTTTTAATGCTTAATTTTTGAGAGAGACAGAGTGCGAGTAGGGAAGGGGCAGAGAGAGAGGGAGACACAGATTCTGAAGTAGGCTCCAGGCTGTCAGCCCAGAGCCCGATGTGGGGCTTGAACTCACAAATGGTGAGATCATGACCTGAGCTGAAGTCAGACACCTAGCCAACTTACCCCCCATGGACCCCCTCAGCACACCACTCTTGATCTCAGGGTTGTGAGTTCAAGTCCCACATTGCTCGCAGAGATTACTTAAAAATAAAATCTTTTTAAAAAAAAATTCTTCACTGGGGACATAAACCTGGAGTTTCCAGCCTTACAACCCAGGTATGTCTCTGCCACTGCTTTACCAACTGAGTTTATGTAATATTCTCAATCCTTTATTGTTGTTTCAAAAATATTCACAGCATCTTCACTGGGAGTAGAATCTATCTCAACAAGCCACTGATTTCGATCCATAAGAAGCAACTCTTTCATCCTTTGAAATTTTATCATGAAATTGCATGATGTAAATTCATTTACATCTTCAGGCTCCCTTTCTAGTTTTCATGCTATTTCTACCACATCTGCAGTTATTTCCTCCACTGATGCCTTGAAACCCTCAAAGTCATCTGTGAGGTTGAAATCAGTCTTCCAAACTCCTGTTCATGTTCATTTTTTACTTCTTCCAAGAATCCATTCTAAAAGGTTTTCAATGTACTTTGCCCAGATTCATCAGAGGAAACATTATCTATGGGAGACAGCTATATTTCTTCCACAATAAGACTTGAAATTTGAAATTACTTTTTGATCCATGGGTTGAAGAATAGATGTTTTGTTAGCAGGCATGAAAATAACATTAATCTCATTGAATTTCTTCATCAGAGCTCTTGGATGGCCAGGTGTATCATCAGTGAGCAGTCCTATTTTGAAAGAAATGTGGTTTTTTTCTCTCTTTATGAACAGTAGGTCTCAACAGTGGGCTTAAAATATTTAGTAAACTATGTTGTAAACAGATGTGCTTTTACTCAGGCTTTGTTATTCCACTTCTAGAACAGGAGCAGAGTAAATTTAAAATAATTCTTAAGAGCCCTAGGATTTTTGGAATGGTCAATGAGCATTGGCTTCAACTTAAATTCGCCAGCTGCATTAGCCCCTAACAAGAGAATCAGCTTATTTATTGAAGCTTTGGAGCCAGACATTGACTTCTCTCTAGCTATGAAAGTCGTAGATGGCATCTTCTTCTACTAGGAAGCTGTTTTCACTTATACTGAAAATCTTTTGTTTTAGTGTAGCCACCTTCATTATATTTAAATATTCTGGACAACTTGTCACAGATTCTACATCAGTACTCGCTTTACCTTGAACTTTTGTGTTATGGAGATGGCTTCTCTCCTCAAACCTCATGAACCAACCTGTGCTAGCTTCCACCTTTTCTTCTGCAGCTTCCTCACCTCTCTCAGCCTTCATAGAATTGAAGAGAGTTAGGGTCATGCTCTGGAGTAGGCTTTGGCTTAAGGGAATGTGTGATTGGTCTGATTGTCTATCCAGACCACTCAAACTTTCTCCATATCAGCTATAGGCTGTTTTGCTTTCTTTTCATGTGTTAAAAAGTAGTACTTTTCATTTCCTTCAAGAGCTTTACCTTTTCATTCACAACTTGGTTGTTTGGTGTAACGACCTAGTTTTTGGTCTATCTCAGCTCTCAACAAGCCTCCCTCACTAAGCTTAATCATTTCTAGCTTTTTATTTAAGTAAGAAATGTGTGACTCTTCCTTTCACTTGAACACTTAGAGGCCATTATAAGGTCATTAATTGGGCTTAATTTCAACATTGTTGTATATGAGGGAATAGGGGGACCTTAGGAGATGGAGAGAGATGGACCAGTCAGGAGGACAGTCAGAATACATGCAACATTTATTAAGTTCACCATCTTATATGGGCACAGTTTGTGGAACCCCCAAAATTACAATAGCAACATCAAAGATGACTGATCACAGATCAACATAACAAATATAATAATAATAATAATAATAATAATAATAAAGTTTAAAGTATTTTAAGAATTACCAAAATGTGACATAGAGACACAAAGTGAGTAAATGCTGTTGGATAAATGGTGTTGATAGATTTGCTCAACAAAGGTTGCCATAAGCCTTCAATTTGTAAAAAGTACAGTATCTGTGAAGCACAATAAAATGAGGTATGCCTTTATGCCACTTAAATTTTTGTTTTCTGTTTGTTTCTCCATTTTTGTAGAGAAAATATTCAGTCTCTCTGTGTTCTCTTTCCTGTGGGTTCATTACTTTGTAGAATTCTCTTTTTATGGTTTTTCTAAGGATTGTTTTAAGTATACATTACATCAAATGCAATGTGTGCAACGTGTGTATGCATTACATTATATTAGAATTGATTGTTGCTATTATTTTAGAGTTTTACTAGAGTGTAGAAATCTTATGTCTCTTACTATGCCTTTAGTCTTCCTTATTTGTAACTGTCTTCAATATTGCTATAATTTTTTTATTTAACCACCAAGCAAAATTTAGAAAACTCAAAAGAAGGAAAATCTATTGGATTTACCTTTACTTACGTTTTCCTATTGCTCAAGATTCCTTCTTAATCATTCTCTGAGGGTGTTTTCTGACAACAAATTCTCATTGTTTCTTTGTATCTGAAAATATCTTGATTTCCTTTTCATTCCTGAAGGATATTTTAACTTGATATAGGACTCTGGGTTGCCAGTTCCTAAGAAAGGAACACTGATGTATCACTTCCTTCTGGTCTCCATAATTTATAATGAGAAATTCACTTTCATTTGAATTGTGTTTCCTTCACTGATGAGGTTTTGTTTCTCTCTCACTGCTTTCAGTATCTTTAGTTCACAGTTCTCTCCGACACCACCTGGGCATCTGTGAGGGTGGATTAGGGAATTTTATTGTATCTTTGTAAGTGGTGGACATCTAGCCTCTCTACTCAGCTTTTGGTGGTATGGATTGGGGTGGGGCCAGTACTTGCTGTGTTGTTTGTCTGTAGTCTAGCAGTTTTCTAGAAGTTTTCTGTTGTCCAAAGCTGTTCCTTTCCTTGTCCTTTAGATACAGACAGCAGGAATTTTGAAGGATTACTTGCTCCCATTGACATTTCTGAGTTTGTGGCTTCTTCAGCACAAAGTATGGGAATCATGTGGCAAAAACAAAACTTAAGACCTCAACACTGTGTCTTCCATTGGGTTGCAAGATCCATAGCCAGTCTGGTTTTGTATGTAATGTTCAGGGGGTTTAGTTGTATTTAATGAGAGAAATGTGCAAAAGTATGTTTCCTCCATCTTTCTGAAAGTGAAATCCTTCCATTGGCTTTGTAGATGGCATTTGTTTCTTTCCTCTTTCTTTCCATCTGTCATCTATATATCATCTATTATCTATCTGTCTCCAAAATGTTCCAAAATTATCTTTGGTTCATTATTCTATAATGCCTCATGCATTCCCCTCCCTATTTTCATTTTTAAACAGATTCTACACAAAAACTGTGAGGAAATCTTAAATCAGTTTTGTTCTGAGTATATGTGCAGGAAAATGTGCTCAGTTTGCTAGTTTTCTTTTATGGCATATAACATAATAGCTATACTTATTTATAGTCCATTATTCTGCAAAATAATTTAAACACCAGAGGGTTAAGTATGCAGTGACTTCCAAGGTGTATCTAGGAAATGTAATCTAATCAGGCAACTAAGATATACCCTCCAGAAAGTAGAGTATATGAAACTGTTAACCTAAGGTTAGAAATAATTTCAGAGGGAATGACTTCCAATTAAATGCAATTCCTGTCTCAGTGTAGGCGGAATCAGCATTGTACATGCAATTTTATGCATTGCAGAAATAAAACATCATCAACAAGTAATCAAAGATTCTAAACCTCATGGCCAGATTTTTCTTCTTTTCTGTTTTCTAGATGAACTCAATTTCAATCTATCTAGGACCATTTCAATAACATGGAAACATTTCTAACACAGATATCTATATTACTAAAACTGACTGATTTACATAATCAGCATATCATCAGATATTGAGTACTGGGAATACTTGTAAAAAAATGTCTAGAGCTAGAAACACTTTGTGAACAATACTGCTTGTACTATGGTTCTATAATAGTGACCAGCTGTACCTATGGAACAATCTCATTTGGTTTTTATTACTTTTTATTTTTAACTTTAGCACTAAAGTGCTGAGACAGCTAAGTAAGCACAGAGCACTTTTTGAATACTAATCTCTTAGATAGCAACCTCTGTTATAGCAAATACATTTTTAATGGAAAAAAAAGATAGAAAGTTTGAACACTAAATTAATTTAGAATTTACCTTTTTTTCTTATGAGATGTAAATTTTCTACCTCGTGATTATTCTTTTTATTACTTTAGTAGAGTAAATGTCATTTGCAGAACTCGTGAGCTGCTACAGAATACTATTTATAGCAAAAACAACTGCTACTTTAATCATATTGACACACTTTATGGCTATGCTGTAAAGTATTTTTTATACCTGACACTTATGACAGAAAACCAAATCAAACTAAGCCTTATGATTGCTGTTACTCTCTGAATATATGAAGCAGAAGAATGTAATAATAACTGAAAATATATTTTCAGGAATTAAGTATTCAAGAACAAGTAAAATAAATATTTAAATTTGATCAGGAACAATATGTAATTAGAAAGTGAAAGAATAAAGTCTCTATCAAGTATATGATTATGCAGGTTATATTTTTTATAATTTGGAATAGGGCATATTTTCAATTATTTCTAATAGATGAAAAAACCAGAATTAATCATCTAAACATTATCATGAACTTATTTCCTTGATTCCTCAATATTCTTTAATATTTACTGAAGCTAATCACAGGTAAATTGGTGCCTAGGCTATTATTAAAACATCAGTTTAAATGCCCTGTTGTAGTAATTTTAAGTGTTCACTATACAGTGATCTAGCCATCTTTATTCTTAAGGAATGTGCAAATTTCCCAAGATAACTTATATTTGAAATATCACCAGCAATTTCACCATTCTCTACTTAAGTTGATTAGGTACATCTACTTTAGTGGTGGGTGTCACCACATAAATATATGGGGACTGGCCAAAATCAAATAGTCTCCTTTAAGAACTGATGTCATTTTAGGGTAAGTCAGATGATTAACTGAAGGAAAGAATAGAATCTGAAAAAGTATCAGATATTGCTTTCTGGCCAATTATTTCACCTAAGCAAACACATCAGATGGGAGATACAAACTCTTTTGATCTCTATGTTATATATTATTATTGAGATAAACTTTTAAATAATGTTTTATTGTCTACAGGGGGAAATTTTAAGTTTTCATTTTTATCAGTGACTCAAGTATTTTTCCTAAATATTGAAATAAGTGCCTTATGTGAAATATTTTATTGTATAGCATTGTATTATTATTTATTATAATTGTAATGTTAAGTCTATATTTGTTATGGGAAGTTATTAATTTGTATGTACCCTATATAGATAGATTTACACATTTGTGTATGTGTATACATATGTGTGTATAGATACAAATATTTTATATATAAGAGTTTGCTTTCCCCAGCTTTCACACTGTATTAGTAAATTTAGATTTTTCTTTGACCCTTTTATTATGTAATCTAATTTTCATATAATTAATAATATTGAATTTATGTAGCAAAAATACCTTTACAAAACAGACAGTATTAAATTATTTATTATACAGCAAAATGTTTTCTTTTTTATTGCAGATGGTTGACATACAATATTATTAGTTTCAGATGTATATCATAGTGATTTGACAATCACACACGTGAAATGCTCACCACAATCATCACAGTTACCCTCTGTCACCATACAAAACTTATTGCAGTATTATTTACTATATTCTGTACTTTCTATCCCTGTGAATTATTTAATTTATAACTTGAAGTTTGTATCTTTTATCCTCTTTACCTATTTCACCAATTTATCCACCTGTCACTGGCGACAGTTTTTTTCTCTGTATTTGTGAGTCTATTTTTTGTAGTTTTGTGTTTTGTTTTTTAGATTTCACATATACGTGAAACCATACAGTATTTGTCTTTCTCTGTCTGATATACTTCTCCTAGCATAATACCCTCTAGGTCCATCCATGTTGTCACAAATGGCAAGATTTCATTCTTTCTTCTGGTGGAGTAATATTTCATTGTATAAATACACAACATCTTCTTTATCCATTCATCTATTGATGGACATTTAGGTTGCCCCCAATCATGGCTATTGTAAATAATGCTGTAATAAACATAGAGGGACATATATATTTTTAAATTACTGATCTTGCTTTTTCAGGTAAAAAACCTGAAGTGTAGTTATTGGATCATATGGCATTGCTAATTTTACTTTTTTGAGTAACCTCTATACTGTTACGCATAGCAGTTGATCCAATGTACATTCCTAACAGTGCATGAGGTTTTCTTTTTCTACAAATGCTCATCAACATTTCTTATTTTTGTCTTTTTGATACTAGCTATTTCTGACAGGTCTGAGGTGATATCTCATTGTGGTTTTGATTTGCATTTCCTTGATTAGTAATGTTGAGCATCTTTTCATGTGTCCATTGACCATCTGTATGTCTTCTTTGGAAAAAAAAATGTTTATATAGGTCCTCTGTCCATCTTTAAATCAGGTGTGTGTGTGTGTGTGTGTGTGTGTGTGTGTGTGTTCAGTTGTAGACATTTTTTACATATTTTGGACCTTAACCCCTCATTGGATGTATCATTTGCAAATATGTTCTCTCATATTTGAGGCAACAGTAGGTTGCCTTTTAGTTTTCTTGATGGTATCTTTCTCTCTACAGAAGTTTTTTTTTAGTTTAATGTAGTTCCATTTGTGTATTTTTGCTTTTGTTTCCCTTGCTTGAAAAGGCAGATACAGAGAAATGTTTCTTAAGGCCAGTGTCAATGAGATTACTGCCTATACTTTCTTTTAGTTTTATCGTTTTAGGTCTCCTATTTAGTTTTTTAATCCATTTTGAGTTTATTTTTGTGTGTGATATGAGAAACTGTTCTAGTTTCATTATTTAGCTGTCCAGTTTTCCCAACCCTTTATTAAAGATACCATATTTGCCCCATTGTATATTCTTGCCTTATTTCTCATAGATTAATTGCCCATATAAGTGTGAGTTTGTTTCTGGGCTCTCTATTCTATTGATCTGTGGGTCCATTTTTGTGTCAGTACCATAGTGTTTTGATTACTACAGTTTTTTTTCTTTATTCTCAAGATAACTTTGACTATTTGAGGTTTTGTGGTTCCATATAAATTTTAGGATTATTTGTTCTACTTCTGTAAAAAGTACTATTATTTTGATAAGGATTACATTGAATCTGTATATTGCTTTGGACATTTTAACAGTATTTTCCCAATTCATGAACATAGTATATCCTCCCTTTATTTGGGTTGCAATTTTTTTCATTAATGTCATAGTTTTCAGAGTACAGGTCTCTCATCTCTTGGTTAAATTTATTACTACGTATTTTATTCTTTTGCTACAAAAGAATATTGTATTCCTATTGTAAATAGAATTGTTTTCTTCTATTGTACTTTGTTATCAGTATATAGAAATTCAACCAATTTCTGTACATTTTTTATCCTGCAACTTTACTGAATTTATATCTTCTAGGTTTTTTGGTACACTCTTCAATGTTTTCTGTGTCAAGTGTCATATCTTTGGCAAATAGTGAGATGTTTTACTTCTTATCAGTTTAGATAAATTTTCTTTTTTGCTATGTTTGTTGTGGCTAGGACTTCTAGTCCTATGTTGAAAATTAAGTGGTGAAAGTGGACATCCTTGTCTTATTTCTGATCTTGGAAGAAAAGATTTAATCTTTTCACCATTGAGTATGATGTTATTTGTGGGTTTGTCGCATATCGCCTTTATTATATTGAGGTATTTTCTCTCTATAGCCACTTGATTGAGAGTTTTTATCATGAACAGACATTGAATTTTATCAAATGTTTTTTGTATTTGTTGAAACAATCATATGATTTTATCCTTTGTTTTGTTGATGCAGTGTACCACATTAATTTGCAGATATTAAACCATGTTTGCATCCCTGGAAGAAATGCCAGTTGATCATATTGAATGATCCTTTTAATATATTGTTGGTTTTCTCATATTTGGTTGAGGATGTTTACATCTCTGTTTGCCAGGATAATTACCTGTCATTTTTTTGTAGTGTCTTTTTTTTTTTTTTTTTTTTTTTTTTTTTGGTTTAGTATCAGGGTACTGCCAGACTTATAGAATGAATTTAGAAGAATTTATCCATTTTTGTGGGGGTGGGTAGTTTTAGAATCACTATTAACATTTTTCTTTTTTCTTTTTCTTTTTTTTACTTAAATTGATGATGTATTTTATTTATGTATTTATGTATTCGTTTATTTATTTTAATATAATTTATTGTCAAATCGGCTTCCATACAATACCCAGTGCTCATCCCAACAAGTGCTGTCCTCAATGCCCATCACCCACTTTCCCCTCTCCCCCAACCCCCATCAATCTTCAGTTTGTTCTCTGTATTTAAGAGTCTCTTATGGTTTTCCTCCCTCCCTCTCTGTTTGTAAATATATATATATATATCCATATATATATATGTGTATATATGTATATATATGTATCCATATATATATATATATCCATCCTTCCCCTATGGACTTCTGTTAAGTTTCTCAAGATCCACATATGAGTGAAAACATATGATATCTGTTTTCTCTGACTATTTCATTTAGCATAATACCCTCCAGTTCCATCCATGTTGCTGCAAATGGCAGGATTTCATTCTTTCTCATTGCCAAGTGGTATTCCATTATATATATATAAACCACATCATCTTTATCCATTCATCAGTTGATGGACATTTAGGCTCTTTCCCTAATTTGCCTATTGTTGAAAACCCTGCTATCAGGGAAATACAAATCAATGCCACACTGAGATATCACCTCACACCAGTCAGAGTGGCTAAAATGAACAAATCAGGAAACTATAGATGCTAGTGAGGATGTGGAGAAATGGGAACCCTCTTGCACTGTTGGTGGAAATGCAAATTGGTGCAGCTGCTCTGGAAAATAGTGTGGAAAATTAAAAGTAGAACTACTCTATGACCCAGCAATAGCACTGCTGGGAATTTACTCCAAATTTATGAGAGGGCTGATGGATAGGGGCACAAGTATTAACTTTTTTCTTAAATGTTTGATAGAATTTACTTGTGAAGCCATTTGGTCCTGGACTTCCATTTGCTGGGACTTTATTTATTATTGATTAAGTTTCATTACCAGTAATCAGTCTATCCAGATTTCCTGTCTTCCTGGTTCACCCTTGGAAGATTGTATGTTTCAATGAATGTATCTATTTCTTCTGTTGTCCAGTTTGTCATTTAAGTTTAAACTTATTGAACTAGCCCTGCATTTTTTTTAAATTTTTTTAACCTTTATTTATTTTTGAGACAGAAAGAGACAGAACATGAATGGGGGAGGGGCAGAGAGAGAGGGAGACACAGAATCGGAAGCAGGCTCCAGGCTCTGAGCCACCAGCCCAGAGCCCCACGCGGGGCTCGAACTCACGGACTGCGAGATGGTGACCTGAGCCGAAGTCGGACGCTTAACTAACTGAGCCACCCAGGCGCCCCCTAGCCCTGCATTTTTAATCCCCCCTTCACATTTTATGTATATGATGTCATATTTTACATCTTTTTATAGATATAATTTCACTACTTTTGTCTTTTAACCTTTATACTAGCTTTAAAAGTGATTAATTTACATGTTTGCTTTTATCAGTATAATTTTTTCATTTCACAATTTTCTTACTCCTGGTTATGGCATTTTCTATTCTGTTTAAATATGTCCCCTTACCATTTCTTATAGAGTATTCTCAGTTGTAAGGTTTTTTTTTTTTTCTTTTTTCTTTTTTCTTTTCAACACTTTGAATTTATCATGCCACTTGTTTCTTGCCTGCAAAATTTCTGCTGAAAATCAGCTAATAGTCTTATGGGGTTTGTCTTATATGTAGCTAGTTGTTTTTCTTTTGTTGACTTTCTATTTAAAATTTATTTATTTGTCTTGAGAGAGAAGGGGGCAGGGACAGAGAGAGAAGGAGGGAGAGAGAATCCCAAGCAGGCATTGCACTGTCAGTGAGCCTGATGCAGGGCTCAAACTCAGGAACCATAAGATCATGACCTGAGCTGAAACCAAGAGTCTGATGCTCAACCAAGTGAGCCACCCAGATGCCTCCTCTTGCTACTTTTTTTTTTTTTAACGTTTATTTATTTTTGAGACAGAGAGAGACAGAGCATGAACGGGGGAGGGTCACAGAGAGAAGGAGACACAGAATCTGAAACAGGCTCCAGGCTCTGAGCTGTCAGCACAGAGCCCGACGTGGGGCTTGAACTCACGGACCGCGAGATCGTGACCTGAGCCGAAGTCGGCCGCTTAACCGACTGAGCCACCCAGGTGCTACTTTTAAGATTTTATCTTCATCACTACTTTTTGTCATTGTAATTATTTTGTGTCTTGGTTTGGCCCTTTTGTGGCTCAACTTGTTAGACACTCTCTGTGCTTCCTGGATCTGGATGCCTGTTTCTTTACCCCAGATTAACGAAGTTTTAATCTATTATTTCTTCAAATAAGTTTTCCGCTCATTTCACTCTTCTGAGACCCTAGAATGTGAATTTTAGTATGCTTGCTGTCATAAAAATACTTTAACCTATTTTCTTTTTTCTGTTGAGCTTGGGTGGTTTTCATTACCCTGCTTTCCAGATCACTGATTCATTCTTCTACAACTACTAATCTGCTGTTGATTCCCTCTAGTGTATTTTTCAACTCAGTTATTGTATTCAACTCAGATTCATTTTTTGTTTTGTATTCATGATCTCTTTGTTGAAATTTTCTTATGGAGTTTGTTTCTAGTTCCTTAAAGCTGGTGAGAATCTTTGTAGTCATTACTTTGAACTTTTTATCAGGTAGACTGCTTACTTTTATTTTATTTCTTTTTCCAAAGTCTTGTTTTTATCTTTAACTTATAGAATATTTCTGTCTCCTCATTTTGTTTATGTGAATTAGGAGAAACAGCTACTTTTGTCAGTCTTCAAGGAAGGAACTTACATAGGAATGTCCCCTGTGTAGATTGAATATGCCTGGTGGCTTTGGTGGGCTGAAGCTGTAGGTGAGTTCTGGAGCATTCTTCACCAGGGCTGCCATGGTGAGACAGCTGGAGCCAAAATAGAGGTAGGTCAGTTGTTTCCAGCACCATCCTTGTAGATGGCTGGCACCAAAATGGGAATGGGCTGCTGCCTCCTGAGATATTCTGTGCAGGGGACACTCAGTTGAGATGGCTGGAGATTAAGCAGGTGTAGGGTGGATTTTTTTATTGTTTTTTTTTTTCCCCTGTGTCACCTGGTGAAATACCTGGGGGTGTCTTGATGTGTACTGCATTGGAACCACCTTGGTGGAACGGCTAGACCTTAAGTGGTATGAATGAGTGGGGGGGGGGAATACCTTAGGGCATGGCTAGAGCTGGTATGATTCAGGGGTCTAGGACTCACTGAGGCAGTAGGTCAGCTAGAGTACCCAGACCTTACGCTCATCTGTGTTATCAAGGTGATGGGAGAATGCAAGCAATGGCACTCACCAGCACCATTCATCCCAGAGATAGCTCCAGCAGTTCCCCCACCATTTGGCAAATTCTCTAGTGTTAGTAAATAGGTTTAGTTTTCTTATACTCTAATTGCCCTTTAAATTATTTGTATTTTTTTTCTCTGTCTAGGGCAGGTGAATCTGCTTATAGGTCCCTCAGTGCTATCTTTCCCTCTAATGTGTTTTGCAGTATGGGCCCGGGTAGGGTTCCTGTTGATATTGTGTCATCTCTCCTGCCATTCTCTTTGTGGTTCCTCTATACTTTGTTATGCAGGAGCTATGCAATTGTCCCTCAGTTCTTTTTCAGACAGAATTGCTCAATATGTAGGTGTAGATTTGGTGTGTCTATGGGAGGTGATTATCTCAGAGTCTTTCTATGCTTCATCTTGGACCTTCCTTGTTTATTGTTAGTGTTGTAATTATTTTTTGTCATCTAGTCCCTGAATATTTGTTTGAGACATACTCTTAAAATTTTCAAAAAATGAGTATCTATTTTGGAGATAAGAATAAATGGAAGTAATATTTAAATGTTTCCATTTTCCTTGTTAAACTATTAAGCTTTTTATTTTGAACTAATTGTAAACTTACAGAAATGTTGCAAAAATAGCGTAGATAATTCCATTATATCTCTTAACCAACTTCATCACATGATTCAAAAGGAAATATGAACCTTGGAGAAACTCACAGAACATGACTCCATCTCAGAAGCAGTCTTAACCTAGATCTTGCCACTGTACAAGGTCAAAGCTACAGAACTGAACTATGCTACATGATTAATGACCTTGAAATAAAATTTTGGAGAATCTGATTTTATTTTAGCTATCTTTTGTATCTTTTTTTCATGAGTGCAAGTAGTATGTTTATTTTCTCGAAAATGGATATTAAGCTGAAACAAGATAGGAAAGTCCTCAACCATCACTCATATTCATTGCTAACTTCTTAGGGCATCCAAGGTTCAGAAACTTCCTGAGACCTAAAGAATCTGTTTCATTGATTAGATGTTTTTCTCTCTGTGAGTGTGTGTGTTGCATTTTGCAGTACAAGTTAATGCATTTTAATCATATAAATAACATTTTAAACAGTGGTTATGTTAAACTAATTAGAAGATAGTTATTATTGTAATTAATAACATTATTTAATTTTAACTATATACTCTATTTGTTTTGTTGGCAGTCTTTTTTTTTAGTTTTCATTCAGCTAAAAATAATGGTGAAACTCTGTTTTCATAGTACCCCAGACACTGCTATCTAATTTATTTTGCTGCTTATATTTCCTATCACTATATGTACCTTTATATTGTATTCACTTTTGCTTTTCCCTTAGCCTTGAAAGCTTTGCATCTGTAATGATTTGTCCACATCGTATTGCTTCCCTTTTGCTCTATTGTAAACTTAAATTTCCCGTATTCTATATTTTGCTATTACTTTGGTCATAACACAAGAAGAGCCCTTATTATGTTTCATTACATTTAGCTTTATGATCTTCTCTTTCCTCTGCTAGATAATGACTTACACCAAGCAAGGCCACCTAGGCATGTGTACATTCACAGAGCACAGAATAATTTCTGGAATGTAGTGGACATTCAATATAGAGATTTTGATTCAACAAATGAATGAGGTTTCATAACTAAGATAAAGTGAAAAAAATGTGATTGTATAGTTCTTCATTAAAATAGCACATTTTAAGTATTAACCAATTCAATGTTAGCCAAAGCTAGATAGATACTTAAGTGGGAATTTGACAGGGTATCACACTGTGGATGGAGGTTATGGGGAAGAATTTTTTTTTCTTTTTCTTAAGAGTTTAGTATTGCATTTACTTTCTAGTGTTAAAAATGTTATTTGGGTAACACTACATGCAATTAGACAAGATAAAGACAAAAATGGCTTCAGCGTCTCTTTATTTCTCTCTGATTAATGAATGGTTGACATTGTTAAAGTGATTACTGCAGGCAGATCTAAATTCTTTGCATGTATAAATTCTTCTAATCCTTACATGTTTTCTGTGATGAAAGATACTGTTATTTTTCTAATTTAAAGATACAAATCTGTCACAGAGGCTAGACTTACCAAAGAACAGTCAGGTAGGATGTTACACAGCCCAGCAGCCAGTGGTCTGGCTGCTGACCGTGGGTTACTCCTATGTTGCACTGCTCCTCAGTACTGACAAGAGCAAGCTGTAGAAGGAGCAATGGGTTAGAGCAAAGATGGGAACAACGATGCCTTGAGAGTCATATCCTAATAATTGAGGCAAAATAAGAGTTTGCATTGTTAGACTCACCATATTATTTCTAGTTTTCTTTATTTGCTTGAATCCTCGCTTTCTTCCTGTATTCTCTTCTTTCACCCACAGAAAATAAGGTCAACATGTAGGTACCAGAACATTATCTCAAAGCTAAAGGGATGGCTGGCATAAATTCTATGGATTTAGTGCAAGAAAAGTGTAAGAATATGTGTGTGTATCTACCTACACACACACACACACACACACACACACACACACTGTATAACTGGTAGTCCCATTTCAAAGTGTTTGCTTCTTTGCATCTCTGACATGCTGAGATCTATTTTTTTTCAATGACTGGAGGAGATTTCAACTCTATATGTATCTCCTAGAAAAATGCTAATTTTCTTGGCAAGTCAAGAACAGAACATCTGCTTTTATTGACTCTTTAGTTGAAAAACAATAAGAAAACCTTATCTTTTTCTGTGCTGGTGATATGACTGTAATACCCTATTGCATATTAATGACTCTCTAGATCCATCCTTGTTTGAATTTGAATGGTCAGAAATAAAATGATGCAATATTGAGTTACAAAACAGTAGTAAACCATATTTGCTAAATACTTTCTTCACCAAATGGAAACATACATATATGATATAACAGTAAAATGAATGAAACATTTTAAAAGGAAGTTCTTGTTTATAATGTTTCTTCCCTAGTTACATGACAGCTAATGTAGTATTCATGGTCAAATTTAACTTTTGAGACCATCTGCTCTATGCAAGATGTCATAGAAATAAAAGCTGTTTTGAAATGAAAAGAGAACAAAAATCTTATTCAGAGAACACCTCCCAGCTGTGTTACCAGTTACTGTGTAATCATCTTTCATTATACATGCTGTATGGGGTATAGAGGATGATTAGAAATGCAAACCTGATGTTCTGGATTTGTACATCTCTTTTAGGGACAGATCGGCTCAGCAAGGAATTTAGCCTCAGATTTTGATTGTGTCTCATGAAATGTTTTGCTAAGTCACTAATATTTGTTGAGTGAACATTTTCATATTCTAAGAAACAACCCAAAGACAACTTCTAAAATTCTTGTATTTATAGAATACTCAACACTAACCAGCATGAGACTAAGCAAAATTAGGACCATATATGCTGACAGTTCAGAGCCTGGAGCCTGCTTCAGATTCTGTGTCTCCCTCTCTCTCTCTGCCCCCTCCCTCATTCATGCCCTGTGTCTCAAAAATAAATAAGCATTAAAAAAATTTAAAAATCAGGACCATACTATTATCTTCATTTCCTTTTTTCTTCCAATTTCCACTGTATCTTCTCAAGGTCAAAAGCTTGTCAGTTTTGGAGGGCATCTTCTCAGATATTCTACACTTTTGAGAGCACAATTGTAGAATATAGCTAGGTAATGTCTTAAATAGGGAAATAATATGTATATTTTGTAGCTTACTTTTGCATTTCGTTTATTTTAGATCATTCCATAGTGGGTAGTAAGAGCTGATTCATTGTATGAGTACTGCATTGCAGACGTATTTCCAATTGTTCCAGATGTCCATTGCTATGGAACTACTGTACAACTCAAATTTACTGGTTAAAATGTCAATGATTTTATTGTATCTCATCATTTTTGAATAAGGTAGATGCATAAGACCTAGCTAGGTGATTTTCCTGGTTCACATTGTATAAACTGGTTACTTGGTAATAATTACTTGATGCCAGGATGGATGATAGAAGATAGATATCCCCACATGTCTGTGGCCTTGGTGGAGATAGTTGGAGAACTGACTTCAGATGGCCCCTGTCCAAGTGGTCTCAAGGCTTCCCTATGTGGTACCAGTATGGTAATTGGCTTTCTTACAAAACAGTTCAGAGCATTATGATACCAAAGTGGATGATGCCAATCTTTTCAAAGGGGATGCCCCACACTGATACAGCTTCATTACCACCAAATTCTTTTGGACAGAGAGTACTCATAGATCAGAACAGATTCAAGGATAGAGGACATAAGTTATTCTTAATAAGAGGAGGAATATTAACCCATGGTCATTTTTAATCTGCCATACCAGTTTTTGGTCAAACAACAAACTTTAATAATTATTCTTGTGTAGACATTTTTGTGATTATAGTAGTAGACACATTCTTACAAGTGATATTGATGAATTATAAAATGCTGATTTGCATTTATGATTTTGACAGATATTACTCTTTTTGTGGAAGTATTGTACAACATATTGATCTTTCTTTATCTCAACACTGCCTAACACAAAAGGTGTTCTCAAATACTTAAACAACATAGCACTGAAATGTAGAGGGCAGGGTGAAGAGATGAAGAAATTTATAGAAACAGAAAAATAGTAGAGCAAGTAAGAAATCTAATATTTAAAAGTCATTCAATTTCCTGTTATCTGTATCTTCTCTGTTAAAATTATATAAGTAGATTATATAATTTCTTAGGATTACAAAAGGATACTAGTAGAATGGACCTATGATTGTATATATTTTAAGATTTTGTAAAGCATTGTAATGAAGCAAAAATTTAAAGACTTTTTTAAATTTTTTTTAAAGTTTATTTAATTTTGTTGGAGACAGAGTGTGAGCATGAGCTGGGTAGGGGTGGAGAGAAAGGCAGACACAGAATCTGAAGTGGGCTCCAGGCTCCAAGCTGTCAGCACAGAGCCTGACGTGGGGCTCCAACTCATGATCTGTGAGATCATGACCTGGGCCAAAGCCAGACGTTTAACTGACTGAGCCACCCAGCTGGCCCAAAAATTTAAAGACATTTCAAGAGAACATGCAAAATCTGAGGTCCATACATACTTCAAAGTTGTTTTTTTTTACTCCTTAATGCTTGCTTAGCAATTAGAGCTAGCTTAATTTTATATGATCATCTTCACTAACGCAAGTATTGAGAATAATTTTTGAGAACATAATACATATGATTTGATTATAATAGTATCTGTTTAAATATTTATATAACTATTTATTGTAATATCCAAAAAGACATTAGATATTCTAAAGAGATCAAATTAGTCAACAGGACATATTGTCAATAGCTTACCATTTGCTTCATTTAAGTGAGATCAAAATTTTGAAATTGTTAATATCATCCATATTTAATGTATATATCTATAGTAAATGGTAAGACCAAACATTGTATGATATCATGAAAGATATACAAAATATAAAGTTACATGAATATACATGAAAATCTTATGAAAGTTTAAAATCTGGCTTCAGAATTCCTGTGATCATAGGTATCACATATAATAAAAAAATATTTGGTGAATATGTCTCAACTCCTAAAGTTTTGACTTCAAGAAGATATTAAGGAAAATTTCAACCGATATATGACACCTTATGAAAGTTGTATAAATGACTCTTATTTCCAAGACCAGTTTTACTTTTTAAGGCAATTTTATTTGGGGTAATTTTTTTAAATTTCAAAGATAATATATCCTAATTAGTTTTTTTAATTACAGTATAATTAACATGCTATATTAGTTTCAGGTGTATGATATACTGATTCACCAATTCTACATTACACATTGCTGATCCTGATAAGCATACTATTAATCCCCTTTACCCAACCCCCCAGTCCATCTCCCCTCAGGTAACCACCAGTTCTCTATATTTAGTCTGTAGTGCTTTTGTTTTGTTTCTTAAATTACACCTATGAGGAAATCATATGGTACTTGTCTTCCTCTGACTGACTTATCTAACATTATACCCTCTACATCAAACCTATGTTGTTACAAATGGCAAGATTTCATTATTTTTATGGCTGGAAATATTCCATTGTGTGTGTATCTTCTTTTTTAAATTTTTTAAGTTTTTATTTAGTTTCTGTAGAATTTTGTGATCCATCACTTATATACAATACCAGACGCTCATCACAAGTGCCTTCCTTAATACCCATTTAACCCACCCCCTGCTGACCTCCCCTGGAGCAAACCTTGGTTTATTGTCTATACTCAGTTTTATGGTTTGCCTGTCTTATTTTCCTCCATGTTCATCTATTTTGTTTCTTAAATTCTACATAATATATGCTTTTTCTTTATCCATTCACCCATGCATGGACCGTTGGGTTGATTCCATAAACAATGCTACAATAAATATAGATGCGCATATATCTTTGTGAATTAATGTTTTTTTATTCTTTAGATAAGTATCCAGTAATGGAATTACTGGATTTAACTTTATGGAGAATCTCCATACTGTTTTAGATAGTGGCTGCATACGTTTGCAATACCCCCAATTCTTGCTATTTCTTGATTTTAGCCATTCTGGCAGATGTGAAGTAATAGCTTATTGTGGTTTCCCTAAAACGCTGAGTGATGTTGAACATCTTTTCATGTGTCTGTTTCCCATCTGTATTTCTTTGGAAAAATGTCTGTTCATGTCTTCTGCCCATTTTTTAATTGCAGTATTTGCTAATATAGCAAATGTTTTGTATATACTTTGGAGACAAACCCCTTATTAGTTACGTCATTTTCAAATGTCTTCTCCAACTCAGTAGGTTATCTTTTTGTTTTGTTGTTTCCTATGCTGTGAAAAAGCTTGTACTTTTGATGTAGTCCAAATAATTAATTTTGCTTTTGTTTTCTTTGCCTTAGGAGACATCCAGAAAAACGTTGCTATGGCCAATGTTACAGAAATTATTGCCTGTGCTCTCTTCTAGGATTTTTATAGTTTCCCATCTCACATTTATGCCCTTAATCCATTTTAAGTTTATTTTTGTGTATGGTGTGAGAAGGTGGTCCAATTTAGTTCTTTTTGCATGTAGTTGTCCACTTTTCCCTGAACCACTTGTTGAGAGACTATTTTCTCCATTGCATATTCTTATGCCCTTTGTCAGAGATTAACAAATTGTGAGTTTATTTTGGGGCTCTATATTCTGTTCCATTGATTTATGTGTCTATTTTTGTGTCACACTGTACTGTTTAGGTTATTATAGATTTGTAGTATATCATGAAATCTGGTACTGTGATACTTCTCATTTTCTTCTTTTTTTTCTTTTTCTTTTTTTTTTTTTTTGATAGATACTGAATTAAATCTGTAGACTGCTTTGGGTAGTATGGATATTTTAACAATATCTGTTCTTCCAATCCATGAACATGGAAAGTCTTTCCATTTGTTTGTGCTGTGCTCAATTTCTTCCATCAGTGTTTTCAGAGTACAGGTCATTCACCTCCTTGGTTAAGTTTATTCCTACATATTTTGTGATTTTTGGTGCCATGGTGAAAGGGAGTTTTTTTCTTAATTTCTCTTTTTGCTACTTCATAATTAGTGCACAGAAATTCAAGGGATTTCTGTATGCTGTGACCTTACTGAATTCAATAATTCGATCTTGTGGTTTTTTGGTGGAATCTTCAGTCTTTTATATATCAACAGAAAATAGTGAAAGTTTTACTCCCTTCTTATCAATTTGGATGACTTTCATTTATATTTCTTGTATGACAGCTGTGGCTAGGACTTCCAGTACCATGTTGAATAAAAGCAGTGAAAGTAAACATCCTTATCTTTTTCTGATCTTTGAGCCACAGCTCTGTTTTTTTCCCCATTCAGTATGATGGGGAGTTTTTCATATATGGACTTTATTATGTTGAAGTATGTTTCCCCTAAATCTACTTTGTTGAGAGTTTTTTTTTATCATGAATGGATATTGTATTTTGCCAAATGTCTTTTCTGTATCTACTGCTATAATTATATGGTTTTTATTTTTTCCCTTAATGTGATGGATCACATTTTTGATATGTAAATATTGAACCACCTCTGCATCCCTCGAATGAAACACAATTGATCATGGTGAAACATTTTTTAATGTATTGCTTTTTTTATATATTTTTTTACATTTATTTATTTATGAGAGATGGAGTGAGACAAAGTGAGAGTAGAGGTGGGGAAGAGAGAGAGGGAGACACAGAATCTGAAGCAGGTTCCAGGCTCTGAGCTGTCAGCACAGAGCCTGATGCAGGGCTTGAACCCACAAACCTGTGAGATCATGACCTGGGCCGAAGTCAGATGCTTAACCAACTGAGCCACCCAGGCACCCCATTTAATGTATTGTTTAATTAGTTTTGCAGATATTTTGTTGAGGATTTTAGCATTTATCTTCATCCAAGATATAGGCACATGTTTTTCTTCCTTGTAGTGTCTTCATCTGGTTTTGGCATCAAGGTAATGCTGGCCTCATTGAATGAATTTGGGCCTTTCCTTCCTCTTCCACTTTTTGGAATAGTTTGAGAAGAATAGGTAGTAACTCTTTTTTTTTTTTTTTTTTTTTTAAATGTTTTTTTAATTTTTTCTTTGAAGCCTTTTGGTTTTGGATTTTTTTTAATTGGGAGTTTTTTTTTTTGTTTTTTTTTTAAGTAGTCTTCACACCTGTGTAGAGCCCAATATGGGACTTCATCTCACAACCCTGAGTTTAAGACCTGAGCTAAGATCAAGTGTTGGAGATGTAACTGACTAAGCCACCTAGCCACCCCTGTTGGTAGTGTTTTTGATCACTGATTCAGTCTCCTTGATGTTAATCAGTCTGTGCAAATTTTCTGTTTCTTCCTGATTCAATTTGGGACATTATATTTCTCTAGGAATTTATCCATTTTTTCTAAAATATCCAATTAGTTGGCATGTAAGTTTTCATAATATTCTCCTGTAACTCTTTGTATTTGTGGTGTCGATTATTTCTCCTTCATTTATGACTTTATCTGACTCTTTTTTTTTTTATGAGTCTGGGGCTAATGACTCACCAATTTCCTTGCTCTTTCAAAGACCTAGCTCTTGATTTCATCGTGTTCAATTTTTTTTAAGTCTCTCTATCATTTACTTCAGTTCTACGCTGTATTATGTCCTTTCTACTGGTTTTAAGCTTTGTTCCTCTTTAGTGTAAACTTACATTGAGATTTCTCTTCATTCTTGTGTAGGCCTATCTTAGAATAGCTTTTGCACCATCGTATTATCCTTTTGGTTTGTCTCCATGTATTTCATTAAATTTACTCTTTATTAGTTGAGACATTCATTGTTTAGTAACATGTTATCTAACTTCTATGTGTTTGTGTCTTTCTAGATTTTTTTTGTGGTTGATTCCTAGTGTCATAGCATTGTGGTTGGAAAAGGTTCATCTGACTTCAGTCTTTTGAATTTGCAAAAACTTGTCTGTGGCCTAACAGGAGATCTATTCTCTAGAATATTCCATGTGCACTTGAAAAGAAAATGTATTTTATTCTGTTTGGATACAATGTTCTGAATATATCTTTTAGATCCATCTGGCCAAGGTGTCATTCAAAGCCACTGTTTCCTTGTTGATTTTCTGTTGGATGATCTATCCATTGATGTAAGTGGGGTATAATATAATACTATTATTTTATTACAATTGATTTCTTGTTTTATGTCTGTTATTAGCTCCTTTATGTATTTGGGTGTTTCATGTTGGATTGTTTCCCTTATGATTAGGTAGTATCCTTCTTTGCCTCTTGTTATGGTCTTTTAAAGTCTATTTTGTGCAATATAAGTATTGCACTCCAGCTATCTTTTTACTTCTATTTGCATGATAAATGCTTTTCCATCCTTCACTTTCAATCTGCATTTGTCTTTAGGTCTGAAATGAGGCAGCATATAAATGTATAAAATTGCTTTTTTATACAGTCACCTCATGTCTTTGTCTTTGGGCATTTAGTCTATTTAAATTCAAAATAATTATTGATAAGCATGTGTTTATTGCCATTTTGTTACTTGTTTTATGATTGGTTTTATAGTGCTTTCTTCTTGCTCTATTCCTTTGTAATTGTATGTTGTTGTTGTTTAGTATAATGCTTGGATTCCTTTCTCTTTGTTTATTGTGTGACAGGTTTTTGGTGCATTGCTACCATTAGGTTCATATATAACATTTTATGTGTATAGCAATCTATATTAAGTTGATGGCCACTTAAGTTTGAACCCATTCTGAAGTACTAAATTTTTACTCCTTGCCCACATTTTATGTATATGCCACACTTTACATTCTTTTTTATTAATCTTTTGACTGATTTTTGTAAATATAAAACCATTATGTAGGCTAAAGTAGTAAAAGCAATTATAAGTGATTAATGTACTCTATTATATGTTTGCATTTATACGTGAATTTTTTTTCATCTCATAATTTTCTTATTCCTACTTATGATCTTTTCACTCAGAGAATTTTCTTTGTTGTTTATTGTAAGGCTGGTGTAGTGGTCACAAATTCTTTTAACTTTTGTTGGGAAACTCTCTCTCCTACTCTGAATGATAGCCTTGCTGGAGAGAGTATTATTGGTTGCAGGTTTTTTGGGGTTTTGTTTTTTGTTTTTTTTTCCTTTCAGCACTTTGAATACATTGTGTCTCTCCTTTCTGGACTTAAAAGTTTCTGCTGATATGTTGCTTACAAGAGATTCACTTTAGGCACAGAGACACATGCAGACTGAACATGAAAGAATGGAAAAATATTTACCTTGTAAATGGAAGCAAAAAGAAGGTTAGCATAGCAATACTTAGACTTTAAAACAAAGGTAATAATAAGAGACAAAGGATACTACATAATCATAAAGAGAACAATCCAAAAGGAGAATAATTGTACATATTTATGCACCTAACATGAAAGCACCTAAATACATGAAGCAACTGTTAACATAGAGGAATTAACATGGAGGAAGAAACTGACAGTAAAGCAGTATTAGTCCAGGACTTTAAACCCCACTTAGATTATCCAGATGGTAATCATCAAGGAAACAGCAGATTTTAATGATACATTAGACTAATGGATCTCTCAAATATATGCAGAACTTTATTTCTCTCTAAAACCACTGGAATAGACATTCAAGTACACATGAAACATCTTCTAAGATAAAGTTTGAAATTATATAATGTATCTTTCCCACCCACAACTCTATGAAAATAGAAATTACAGGAATAAATATAGAAACACTAATACATGGAGGCTAAATAACATGACACTAAAAAATTAAGGGGTCTACCAAGTAATCAACAGCAAATCAAAAAACACATGGAAACAAATCAAAACACAAGGGTACAAAATCTAAAATATAAGTTTGTAGCAATACAGACCTATGTCAAGAAAGAAGAAAAATCCTGAATAAACCTCCTAACATTATTCCTACAGGATCCAGAAAAAGAAAAAGCTTAAAGAAGTATAAGGAAGAAAATAATAAAAATAAATATCAATGAAACCAGACATTTGTTCTTTAAAAAAGATAAGATTTATAAACCTTTAGCCAGACTTACCAAAAAGGGAGAGAGGACTTAAATAAAGTAGGACAAATATAAAGATAATTTTATGAAAAACTATATGCCAACAAATTAGATGACCTAGAAGAAATGGATAAGTTTGTGGAAATCTATAACCTTCCAAAACTGACTCAGAAATAGAAAATTGAAACAAACTAATTAGTCACAATGAAATGGAATCAGTAATTAGGAAATTCCAAATGGGGTCCCTGGGTGGCTCAGTTGGTTAAGCATCAAACTCTTGATATCAGCTCAGGTCACGACATCACAGTTTGTGGGACTGAGCCCTGAGTCGGGACTCACTGACATTGCAGAGCCTGCTTAGTATTCTCTTTCTCACAAAAACAAGGATACATTTAAAAAATAATATTAAGAAACTCCTAACAATCAAAAGCCCAGGACTATATGGCTTCACAGGTGAATTCTACCATTTAAAGAAGAATTAATACCTGGTGTACCTGTGTGGCTCAGTTGGTTAAGCAACAGGCTGTTGGTTTCAGCTCAGGTCATGATCTCATGGTTGTGAGACTGAGCCCTGCATCAGGCTCTGCCACTGCGTGTGGAGCCTGCTTAACATTCTCTCTCTCCCTCTGCCCCTCCCAGACTCACTGTCTCAAAAAACAAACAAACAAACAAACAGGAAAAGAGTACCTATTCTTATGAAACAATTCCAAATAATAGAAGAGAAAAGAAAACTTCCTAATTCATGCTACAAGCCCAGCATTATCCTGAAACCAAAAATAGACAAAGATACTACAAAACAAGAAAACTACAGGCCAATTATATAATGGAGATAGATGCAAAAATCCTCAGCAAAATATTAGCAAACCTAATCCAATAATACATTAAAAAATTATTCACCATGATCAAGTGAAATTTATTCCACAGTTGCATGGGTGGTTGAATATTTACAAATCAATGTGATACAACACATTAATAACAAGAGAAATGATAAAAACCAAATAATCATCTCGATAGATGCAGAAAAAGAATTTGACAAAATACAACATCCATGGATAAAAACTATTAATGCAAAATCAGAGGAAACGTATCTCAACATACTAAATGCCATATATGAAAAAAAAAACAGCTTTTCCTCTGAGATCAGGAACAAGACAAAGATGCACACTCTCACCAGTTTTATTCAACATAGCGCTGAAAGCCCTAGCCACAGCAATTACAAGAAATAAAAGGCATCCAAAGTATTAAGGAAAAAGTAAAACTTCACCTTTTGCTGTTGGCATGATACAATATGTATAAAACCCTAAAAACTGCTCCAAAAAACTACTAAACTAATAAATGAATTCAGTAAAGCTGCAAGATACATTAATATACAGAAATCTGTTGCTTTTCTGTACAGTAATAATAAAGTAGCAAAAAGAGAAGACAATAATCCCATTTATAATTGTACCAGAAAGAATAAAATGCCTAGGAGTAAACGTTTAAACCTTCAAAAACTAAATAGGCCACAAACTATGGTAAAGATATCCTAAACTCATGTATCGGAAGGACAAATATGGTTAAAGTGTCCATACTGTACAAAGCAATATACAGATTTAATATAATCCTTAAAGTTATGAGACCACAAAAATCCTTGAATACCCGAAGTCATTTTGAGGAAGATGAACAAAGCTGGAGGTGTCCCAATCCCAGATTTTAAGATACACTACAAAGCCATAGTAATCATAACAGTGTGATACTAGCACAAAAATAGGCACATATATCAATGGCACATAATAGCCAGAAATAAACCCAACATTTTATGGTCAATGTAATCTGTGACAGAAGAGGCAAAAAATACAATAGGGAACAGAATAGTCTCTTCAACAAATGGGCTAGGAAACCTGGACCACTTTCTCACACCATACATAAAAATAAACTCAACTTGGTATAAAGACCTAAATGTGAGACCTGAAACCATAAATCTCCTGGAAGAAAACAGGCAGTGATTTCTCTGACACAGCCATAGAAACATTTTTCTAGGTATGTCTCCTTAGGCAAAAAAACAAATGCAAAAATCAACCATTGGGACTGCACCAAGATAAAAAAAAGTTTTGCACAGCAAAAAATGAAACAAAAAAATTAACAAAGTGAAAATATAACTTACTGAATAGAAAAATGTATTTGCAAACGATATTTCATATGGAGTTAATATCCAGAATATATGAAGAACTTAGGTGACACCAAAAATATTCAATTAAAAATGAATAGACATTTTTCCAAAGAACACATCCATATGGCCAATATACAAATGAAAAAATGTTAAACATCACTAATCATCAGGGAAATGCAAATCAAAATCACCATAATATGTAACCTCACACTCACCAGAATGGCTAGAATCAAAAACAAAGAAATAACAAACATTGGTGGGAACGCAAATTGGTAGGTGCTGTGGAAAACAGTTCGGAGGTTCCACAAATTTAAAAATAGGATTAACATATAATCCAGTAATTCCATTATGGTATTTACCCAAGGAAAATAAAAACACTGATTTGAAAAGACATATGCACCCCCCATGTTTATTGCAGCATTATTTACAATGGCCAAGATATGGAAGCAAGACATCTATCAACAGATATAGAAGATGTGGTATATACGGAATATTGAAATATTACTCAGCCCTGCAAGGAGATCTTTCCATTTGCAACAAAATTAATGGACCTAGAGGAAACAATGCTAAGTGAAATATCCCAGAAAGACAGAAATTCCATATGATATCACTCAAGTGTGGAATTTAAGAAACAAAAAAAAAGAGAATAGACTTGGAAATACAAAGAACTGGTGGTTGCCAGAAAGGAGGTGTGTGTGTGGTGGGGTGAGGGTGTGTGAAATAGATAAAGGGATTAAGAGTACGTTTATGATAAACACTGAATAATGTGTCGTATTTTTAATAATTATACTTGAGTAAAAAATTTAAAATATTTACTTTTAGACTGCCAGACACTGTAGCAATAAATCAAATTGATTTTCTAATAGCTTACTTCATAATTTAATGTTATATTTTATACACAGACACCACTCCTGCTCTCACCTTGTTGGTTGGCCGTTCTTTCAGGAATTCTCTGTTGTACTCTCCATTGCAGTGGTGAGTCATTTTTGTTTTAAAATATATCCTGGAATTCTTTTAAAGCAATGATAACATTAATTGAATATTTATTATATATGCAGAAGTTCAGTGCCTTTCATATAAGTCTTTAATCTTTAGCCTTAAAAAATAATGAAGGAAGAAGTATAGTTCATTATCCTTCAGAGGAAATGGAGATCAAGAGAAGCAGAGTTACTTAGCTAAACACATATGCCTAGTGATACACAAGTGTGCCTGTGTAGCCTCCCTGTTTTTCATCCATTCAATGTACCATATATTGATTGCCTGTTATGTGCCTCTCTTACTATTAAGCATCCAAGAGTCTAGACAAATGTGGTTCCTTTCCCTGTGGAACTGACAGTGGCCGAGTGATGACAATTTTACTAAAGAGTACCAAGGAAAAGAGTACACTATTGAAATCTGGACTGTGGAGCAGGGACAAATCCTTTATTAAGTAGTATCTAATAAAAAAACTGTGATCTGAAAAGTCATTTATATTTAGCTAAGCAAACACTTATGAAAGACAGGAGTCACTGGACAATGCTTAAAAAATAAATTTTCAAAGTGAACCATGTTGAGTTTCATAAAATGAAACAAGGATAGTTGCCTGGGGCTCAGAGAAGCTGAAAGAAGAATTTTGTTTTGTTTCCTCTCTCTTTTCAAAGACTCTTTGTATACTTTGTGTTTATGGTATTTAAAAAAAAAAGCTGAATATATGTCAGTATGTTTATTGAAAAAAATGAGAAAATCATATTTAGCACGAATAAAAATAAAATACATCTCTGATAGCCAGAGATAACCACCGTTAGCTCTTTGATGTTTATCCTTTCTGATATCCTCTCTATGTAGGAATGTGCACATTTTTACAGAGAAAAAAATATGAACTCACAGATTGCTGTGAAGACTTTTCATTAATGTGATATTTTTAATTCTTTTCCATATGCATAAATTTTCATCTGCAAAATAACACATGAATAGTATGGTACTATATAATAATGGACAGATAGATCACTGTGCTACTGTACACAAACATCAGACTAAAGAAGAGGTAATTTATTTAAAAATTATTTTGAAACATTTCTTAATAGCATGCAAAAACTCTATTTTAATCCTTAACTTCTTTTTTTTTTCATATACTCTACAGATCTCAACATGAATGACTATTTTGCCTAAATTTATACTCACAGACTTGGAGTAAGATGGAGGTATGAAATGAACATGAGCTTTCAAATGAGATTATTTGTAACATAAAAACAAATTGATCCCACTTAATAAATTACCAATAAGCTCTACTTAATGACTTCATTGGTATTATACAATATTTCAAGAGAAAATTACAAACATACTTGCAACACAGATAAAGCGTTGATATGTAAGCAGCTTGTATAATGTGGGAAAATTTCCAACGCTCAATTGGAAAATCTGGTAAAATTCATGAGCAGAATAAAATTTTAAAACATACCTGACAATCTCACCCACACACCAAACAAAAAGAATCCTCAACTCTTCTGTAAAATTTCTCTTTATATTCCTGCTATATGACATCAAGCTCACTTCTGATGATGCTTTTTCTCTTGAAGCTCTCTTAAAAGGTGTAAGACAGGTGCACCTGCAGGGGTCAGTAGGTTAAGCCTCTGGTTCTTTATTTGGGTCAGGTCCTGATCTCACAGTTTGTGAGTTCAAGCCTGCATCAGGCTTGATATATCATTCATGATATTACATACAACCCTCTTTTCTGTATGCATAGACTAGCATTTAAGGCTCATATCTCCAACCATGATGTAGATTCACTCTTACTTTCTCAGGGACAGTTTCACCAGTTCTCTTACTCTGTAAGCAACATGAGAGAACATCTTCAAAAATATGTTTTGTTTCCTGTCAAATCTCCAAAGCCTATAATAGTATAGTACTTCGAACCTAGTGAGTACTAATGAGTGAAGATAAAATGAAAGAGAATGATATATCATTTTTACCAGTCAAATTTAAGGTACTATTTTTTAAGTTTATTTATTTGAGAGAGAGAACTTGTGCATGCAAGTGGGGGAGGGGCAGAGAGAATTCCAAACAGGCTCTTCACTGTCACCACAGAGCCTGATGCAGAGCTGGAACCCACAAACCATGAGATCATGACCCAAACTAAAGACGTGTAACCAATTGAGCCACCTAGGTACCTCATAAACTACTATTTAACCTGTCAGGCAGAATGAAGGGATTACTCACTGCCATGGTAGATAGGCATTTGAAATTAAATATTTTTCAAAAGCAGTCTGACAAAACAATCCTAGATTCACAGACTCAAAGCCTCAATATGGCAATCTTACTGTTTATGGCCTCCTTTAAGTAACAAGGCAACTATTAATAAATATATAACAGATTTGTTTATGAAATGTCAATTTGAGGGAAAAAATTAAAAACAAAGCAAATATTTAGACCAAGTATGATGAGTCTACATGTTCATAAAATGTATGTGCTATTGCAGTCACATGCATAAAGCACTTCTATTTACTTTGGAAAATGTTTGGTATTATGGCCACCTGGAATGCCACTCAAGGCGTGGCCCAATCTTTAACCTCTTCCTAGAGGATTACTCCTATAATCCTCACATGAGAGAACTAGCCAAGAAGTTTTGAATATTTTTTTTATTACTAGCAGTCAAGTTCAATACACTAAATACATCTCTCAGCAACATTACCCCTCCCCAAAGTCATGTCTGATTGAAAATCTATGAGCCAGCCCAATACTAGGGTAGCCTAATGCCATCTCTTTGAGTGTAAGTGAGGGTAAGCAGGTGGTTTCTTGAGGAGATATGCAGGAAGTAAGGTCTGGTCTTAAAATTATTTCCCAATTAAAAAAGAATAGTTTATGTTTTTAATAATTACACTTATTTATGGCCATATATTAGACTGAAAAGTATCTCAAATGGAGTTTTGCTTTTATACCTATGCATATATAATACATATACTCACACAAAATGTAAGAATACAAGCCTCCAGAAAAAAAGATAATAAAGTCACTTACTTGTGAAATCAAAGCTTCAGTATCTGCTTGCTTCACCTGCCGAAGAAAATACTTGGGCTTATACTTTATGGTTAACAAGACTGAACACTTTTGAAACATACTTCTCTAGTCACCCAACCTGTAAATTAAATACATCAGCAATGCAATTATTGCACTGTGCTCTTTTCACAGGTATAAATCACATACAAAAGAATTGCAGAACTGAGAAACAAAACTATAATTTATGTTTTACTGTTAACACCTGAAACTCCACATGTAAACCAGTGTTCTGAAGTTGCAAATAGGTTCCATGCCAGTTATAATGAGGTAACTTCAGAACTAGAAAAGGAAATCAGACTAGAAAGCAGTGATATTTTATGGAACCATTCTCTTTCATAACTTGTTTTTTTCTGTGTTTTACATACCTTTAATAGAATAGTCACGCAATTTTTTTAAATAAAAATTTAGGAAAATAAAAACCACAGTATTAGTTGGTTCTAAAAACACCCACCAGAAAGTTATTATTAACAATATAATTATTTATATACAATATACAAATTGTATATAATTGCACACATAGTATAATTATAGATGTACTATGTGCTCAATGCAGACAACACTTAAAGACAAACATTTTATAATTTTTTTTAACGTTTATTTATTTTTGAAACAGAGAGAGACAGAGCATGAATGGGGGAGGGTCAGAGAGAGAGGGAGACACAGAATCTGAAACAGGCTCCAGGCTCTGAGCCATCAGCACAGAGCCTGACACGGGGTTTGAACTCACGAACCACGAGATCATGACCGAAGTCAGACGCTTAACCGACTGAGCCACCCAGGCGCCCCAAGGACTTCAACATTTTAACAGCTTTTCTCAATTCAGGGATTCTACTTTTCCTTAGGATTTACCTAAAGAATGTTTTGATTGTAGGTTAATATTTTCTTTTACTTCCTCTTTCTCATTAACCTTGCCAGATCCTTCCTTGATCTTTTCAGAGTAATCCTTCTATTATTGAATTTATTGAATTGAATTTATTTTCATTTTATTTAATAATTTCTATTTTTACAGCCCTTTATGGTTGCATTTTTTACATATTGATCTACTTAACACTATGATAATTTTGTTTTAATAATGAAAGTATTCACAGTTTTAAGAAAGTATTTTCAAGATAACCTGTGTTTGAGTATTGATTTGTTTTTACTTATATTTCCAACACATTTAAACCATACTAGTTTTCTAAAACATGGTCTGAAAGTGGAACTTTGTATAATTAAAATAAATCAGGTTGCAAAGCATTTCCTAGACTTCAGATTTCAAATAGGATTCTCAGCTCTGGCTGCACAGAAGTACCTGGTGGGGAGAAAATATACCAGATAATAAGGCCCTGTATCTAGATTCTGTTTAAGTTTCTTGTAATATATAATCAGAATTGAGGACTATTTAATTTAGGGTTACAGATTGAAATAAGAATATAGACAATATGATTTGGGCAAGTACAGCCCCAAAGTATAAACAGTGTGTCACAATTTTTAATTTGCTTTCTGATCCATAATTTAAGTAATTATTTTCCTATTTCCCAATTTTATAAATTTGATAAATTTAAAACGAGAATATAAAATAATTCATGTACTTAAAAAATACAGAAAAACAACTTGTCCCTGGGTATGGGCAAAATTTCCATCAAGTTAATTTTGCCACTCTTTAACTTTCAGGATTTTATTTTATGGTAAACCAAGTGTCCAAAACAGTCTTACCACTCTTTCTTACTCCAACTTATTATAGGATAAGTCTCTTCTTTGGTCTAGAAATAAGGAGAAAATCAGTGACCAACTGAAAAATCAACACTCATTTAATAGGGCAACTATTCTTTAACCTGGCTGGGCATAAAATTCAACTTTTAACAAAGATTCCCAGACTATATACCCAAGGTGCTGGATCAGTGGATCTGAGTTAAAGTCCTGCTTCTCTGTAATTTTTAAAGCCTTAACAGTGATTCCGATGTACATTCAAAAAGAAGAGCCACAGTAGCAAACAAATAAAAGCATTTGTTTATTATAAGTCATTTAAATCAGGAGCCTCTAGTATAGTAAGTGGTCATTGGAGGCATGGCCAACTACTTTCTTTTTATAAAGTTTATAAAATTGCTCTATTTAAATTGATAAAACATACAATTGCATAATTTGCATATTATGAATCCCAAATAAGCTTTATATCCTTGCTATTTACTAAAATTTGCCAAAGACCATGATGAATTAGCATATTGAATGTCTCCTGATTTTCTAGTTGTTAATCATTTTGTTGCTATTAGTGCTATTTGGTTTTAGATTCTTTTTAGGTATCAAGTACTTCAGTTGAATGTTGAGAAGTGTTCTTTAATTGGCTAGTTTCCATTTATTATCCTCAGTAGCAACCTCTTCTTTCAGTGATTTCTTTAGCTTTAAGAATTATTTTTATATGAGTACTTAATATGTCAAATAAAATTTAACAGACCTGTTGATTAAAATGGGATAATAAAGTCCCCTTCTATTGTAGTATTGCATGTATGTTTTCCCCTTAGATCATTGAGATGAAAACCAATAATAAAACATTTGCCTTAAGTGACACATTAGGTCACATAGACTTGAAATACACATGGTTTATCCTAAAGTAAAAGAACACACATTCTTCTCAAGTGCACATGAAGTATTCTAAAGGACACATTGCATTTTAGACCACAAAACAAGTCTCAATAAATTTCAGAACACTGAAATCATAATGGTATGATTTCATACCACAATGGTATGAAACTAGAAATCAATTACAAAAAGAAAATTGAAATACTGAATAGTATGTGGAGATTCAATAATATGCTACTGAATAATCATTGGGTCAAAGAAAAAAATGAAAAGAGAAATCAAAAAATACCTTGACAGAAATGAAAATTAAAGTACAAGATACCAAAACTTATGCAGCAAAAGCAGTTCCAAGAGGGAAATTCATAGTGATAAATGCCTAAATCAAGGAACAAGATGATCAACAACCAAACTTTACACATTAGTTAACTAGAAAACACAAAGCCCAGTTAGTAGAAGAAAGAAAACAATAACGATTAGAGTGGAAATAAAATAGAGGCTAAAAAGATTACAGAAAATAACAATGAAACTAGGAGCTGGTTCTTTGAAAAATTACCAAAATTTACCTACACTAAGAAAAACAAAGACTACTCAAATAATTAAAATCAAGTGAAGGAGGAGATGTTAGAACTCACAAAACAAATATAAAACATAAGAGACTACTATGAATAATTATGTCCCGACAAATTGGATAACCTAGAAGAAATGGATAAATTCCTAGAAACACATAACCTGAATCTTGAAGAAATATAAAATGTGAACAGACTAATTACTAGTATGGAGATTGAATCAGAAGTCAAAATTCTTTCAACAAAACACCAAAACCAGACTGCTCTATGGTGATAAACGCTATCAAACATTTTTTTTTTGTTTGTTTGTTTTAATGCCAATCCTCAAACTCTTGCAAGAAAGTAAAAGAGGAGGGATTACATTCAAACTCCTTTTACATGGCCAACTATACCCTGATCCCAAAATGAGAAAAAGAGTACATGAGAAAGAAAATTACAAGCCAATATCCCAGTGAACATAGATACAAAAATATTCAACAAAATATTAGCAAACACTATCATCAAGATCGTAAAGATCACACACCATCATCAAGTGGGATTGGTTACAGAGGGGCAAGGATGGATCAACATATGCACATCAATCAGTGTGAGACACCACATTGACAAAACAAGGGATAAAAATCATCCAATTATTTCAAAAACAGAAAATGCATTTGTCAGAATTTAATATCAATTCATGATAAAAACTCTCAACAAAGTGAGTACAGAGGAAATGTATTTCATCATAATAAAGACTATATATTACAAGCCCATAGCTAACATCATAGCAAAAAGCTGAAACTTTTCCTTTAAGCCTGGGACTAAGACAAGGATGCCTACTCTTGGCACTTTTATTCAACATAATATTGCAAGTCCTCTAGCTGCAGAAATCAGACAAGAAAAAAGGGAAAAGACATCCAAATTAGTAAAACAAATAAACAAAACATTTGCAGATGGCATAATTTTACGTCTAAAAAATTTAAACTGCACCAAAAACTAAATTAAAAATATTAAGTAAACTCCATGGTGAATGTGGGGCTTGGACTCACAACCTTGAGATCAAGTCACAGGTTCTACTGATTGAACCAGCCAGGAACCCCCCCCCCCAAAAAAATTCTTATAATAAACTAATTTGGTAAAGTTTCAGGAAACAAAATCAGTACTCAAAAATCTGTTACAATTTCATACACTAACAACTATTTGAAAAATTAAGAAAATGTTCCCATTTACAATTGCATCAAAAAGAATACCTAGAAAAAGGATACAAAGATACTGACTTAAAGGTATACATGCACCTTGAATTTTAGAGCAGTATTAACAATAGTCAAATTATGGAAAGAGCTTAAATATCGACTGATGAATGGATAAAGAAGACGTGGTTTATATCTGCAAAGGAATACTACTCATCCATCATAAAGAATGAAATCATGCCATTTGCAGTGATATGGATGAAACTAGAGTATATTATGCTAAGCAAAATAAGTCAGAGAAAGACAAATACCATATGGTTTCACTTATATGGGGAATTTAAGAAACAAAAAACATATGAACATAGGGGAAGGGAGGAAAAAAAAGAGGAAGACAAATCATAAGAGACTCCCGATGATAGAGAACAAACAGGGTTGACGTAGGGAGATTGGTGAGGGATGGGCTAATTGGATGATGGGTATTAAAGAAGGTACTTGTGATGAGCACTGGGTGTTATATCTGACGAAAAAGTCACTAAATTCTCCTTAACCAAATATGACTCTATAACTCACTATAATTTAAATAAACACTTGAAACAAAAAAAAACACAGCTAAAATAAAGGATTATAACAGTCTGTGGGCAATTGTACACCAACAAATTGGACAATATAGAAGAAATGGGTAAATTCCTAGAAACATACAACCTACCAAGACTGAATCATGAAGAAACAGAAAATCTAAATGGACCTGTTAATATTAAGGAGATTGAACAAGAAATCAAAACCCTCACAACAAACTAAAGTCCAAGATGAACAGCTTCACTGGTGAATTCTACCATACATTCAAAAAATTAATACCAGTCCTTTTCTCACTCTTCCAAAAACAGAAGAAAACATGCTTCCAATTTCATTTTAGAAGGCTAGCATTACTGAAACCAAAACTACATGAGTATGTCATGAGAAAAGAAAATGACAAATATCCCTAACAAACATAAATACAAAAATCCTCAACAAAACATTGCCTAAACAAAGTCAACAATACGTTAAAAGGTTTATATACCATGATCAAGTGTGATTTATTCCAGGGATGCAAGGATGATTTGACATCTAAAATCAATGTTATATACCGCACTAACAAAGATTAGCAATCATATGATCATCTCACTAGATTCAGAAAAAGCATTTACAAAACTCAACATAGTTTATAATAAAAAGTCTCAAAGAGGATATAGAAGCAGCATAATAAAGGCCATGTATAACAGCCCACAGCTAACATTATACTCAATGGTAAAAACCTGAAAACTTTTCCTTTAAGATCAAGAACAAGATAAAAATTCCCTCTAATCACTTTTATTCAACATAATATTGGAAGTCCTGGCTAGAAAAATTAGGCAAGAAAAAAAAAATTATTAAAACACATCCAAATAGGAAAGGAAGAAGCAAAACTGTCACTATTTGCAGATGGCATGATTTTACATATAGAAAACCCTCAACACTCCAACAATTCTGAATTCATTTATTCTGAATTCTCTTATTCTAAAAGTTGAAAGATAAAATCAATATACAAAAATTTGTTAGTTTTATACACTAATAACAATCAGAAAGAGAAATTAAGGGGAGTTGGTGTAAGTTGTGGTGTAAGATCTTGAACTCGTTCTCTTCCCCAGATACAACAAACATATAACTACATATGGAATAATTTCCACTAAGGCCAAAAAGTTGGATAAACAGAGCCTCTCCAAAAGACAAAAGGACAACACTAAAACAGGTAAGAGAGACAGACATACCGTGTTGCTGAAAATCCACATAGATCCACATATCAGGAGGGATCTCAGAAGTATGGAACTTTTCCCTGAGGAGTGAGGGGTTTATCCTCCATACCAGGTACCCTAACCTTTAGATCCTGCTTGAAAGATGATCCCCCTAAACGCTAGTCTTTGAAAACCAACAGGAATATCCAAGATAACCATAAATCTATATGGAATAAAGAAATACCTCTTAAAGAGCCCTTGTGCATATTTGCTCACCTCAGGACCCTGTGTAAAACCACTCATTTGAAAAGCACCCAGGCTGCATGTGAAAGAGAACAACTTACTAATCTTAAAAAAACTAAGGAAGAGGAAGAAAGCTGGGACGGAGACACTGATTGGTCTCCTATTTGTGACTTCATTCTACCCTGTGAAGGCCAATGTTCACCATTTAGGAACTATTCCTTTAAACTGCTAGGGTTGGAATATGCACCCAGCTAAGAACCCCACCCACGGCACAACCAGATGTTGTAGCCAGGATTGAACAGAACTGCCAATTCCTGCTCATTTCAGTCTGGATGAGCATCAGAACCACTGACTTCTATGCTCTACTGTAGCTGCATGCTACAGTCAGGCCAATTGAGAGTCCCCCCGCCCCCCATAACTTTGCTGCATTGCAACCACACATGGCAGTTGAGCTAGGCACCAGCCCTGCTTACTCCCATGTCTCAGCACAAATGCATTGCAGCCAGAGAGGGCATCAGCCCCACCCGCACCTATACCTCAGATGCAGCCCAAGCAAAGCAAGTAGGCTTTGAGAGCCTAGCTCTGGTTGTTAAAGGTTATTGTGCTACTGGGCTCCATTTTGCATCTCCTATAGAAGACTGTCCCTTCAAGAATAGGATAGGTAGTTGATTTGCTAATACATAAGAACACACACAGAGACAAAATGGGGAGACAGTAATATGTTCCAAATTACAGAATAATGCAACACATCACAAAAAAGACATTAATGAGATGAGGATCAGCAATCTACCTGATGAATTCAAAATAACAGTAATAAAGTTGCTCACTCATAGGTATGGAAGATCGTGGAGTAGAAGGATCCCTAGCTTAACTCCCACAGACACATCAAATCTACAGCTACATATAATGCCTTTCACTCTGAAAATAACAGAAAATTAGCAGACTATGGATACCACAACTATGGATACTTAAAAAAAATCAAGAGGTGTAGGAGGGCCAGGGATGTGGTTTGGACTGAACTTCTGGCATGGTGACCCACAAGTGAGAATGTTCACGGGTAAAGAGATACACCCTGAGGACCAAGGGGATCAGACCCCACATTGGGCACCCCTGGCAGTAGGTACCTGTACTGGGAAGATGCGCTCTTAATGACTTGCTTTGAAAAACAGAAGGACTTAACTACAGGAGAGCTGGAGGGCTTTAGGAAACCAAGACTTTATTCTTAAAGGGCCAGACTACTATACCACTTGGTCAGAGACCCTGCACAGTGGCAGCAGTTTGCAAAACATCTGGGTTATGGCTAGAGAAAATTTGTTGACTGAATTGAGGACATGTGTCTATGGGAAGTGATCTGCAAGAGCTTTCTCCAAGAACAAAACAAAATGTCAGAAAAACAACTAAACAAAGTAAAAAACCAATCTATCTGTTAAAGAGCTAAAAGTAATTATCATAAAGATATTCACTGGACTTGAAAGAAGAGGGGATGTTGGAAGTCCTAGTCTCAGCAATCAGACAACAAAAAGAAATAAAAGGCATCCAAATCAGCAAGGAAGAAGTCAAACTTTCACTCTTGGCAGATGACATGATACTCCATGCGGAAAACCTGAAAGACTCCACCAAAAAAAAAAAAAAACAAACTGCTAGAACTGATCCATGAATTCAGCAAAGTTGCAGTACATAAAATCAATGTACAGAAATTGGTTACACTTCTATACACCAATAATGAAGCAGCAGAAAGAGATATCAAGGGATCGATCCCATTTGCAATTACACTAAAAACTGTAAAATACCTAGGAATAAACCTAATGAAAGAGGCAAAAGATCTGTATGCTGAAAAGTATAAAAAGCTTATGAAAAAAATTGAAGAAGATGCAAAGAAACAGAAAAACAGTCCATGCTCACACATTGGAAGAAAAAATATTGTTACAATGCTGATACTACCCAAAGCAATCTACACATTCAATGCAATCCCTATCAAAATAACACTGGCATTTTCCACAGAGCTAGAACAAAAAAAAAATCTTAAAATTTGTATGGAACCACAAAAGACCCTGAATAGTCAAAGCAATTCTGAAAAAGAAAACCAAAGCTGGAGGCATCGCAATTCTGGACTTCAAGCTGTAATCATCAACCCAGAAACGGACTCACAAATATATGGCTAACTCATCTTCAATAAAGCAGGAAAGAGTAATGGAAAAAAGACAGTCTTTTCAGTAAATTATGTTGGGAAAATTGGACAGCAACATGCAGAAGAATGAAACTTAACCACTTTCTTTCATCATACACAAAAATTAACTCAAGATGGATGAAAGACCAAATGTAAGACAGGAAACTATCACAGAGAAAATAGGCAGCAACCTGACATTGGCTGCAGCAACTTCTTACTAGACATGTCTCCAGAGGCAAGGGAAACTAAAGCAAAAGTTAACTCTTGGGACCACATCAAGATAAAAACAAAACAAAACAAAAAAAAAAACAAAAAAACAAAAAAAAAAACTTCTGCACAGTTAAGGAAACAAGCAAAAAAACCAAAAGACAACTGAAGAATGGGAGAAGATATTTTCAAATGACATATCGGATAAAGGACTAGTATCCAAAATCTATAAAGAATTTATCAAACCCTACACCCAAGAAATAAATAATCCAGTGAATAAATGAGCAAAAGACATGAACAGACACTTTTCCAAAGACAATATCTAGATGGGGGCACCTGGGTGGCTCAGTCGGTTAGGCATTTGACTTCAGCTCTGGTCATGGTCTTATGGTTTGTGGGTTTGAGCCTTGCATGGCTCTGTGCTGACAGCTCAGAGCCTAGAGCCTGCTTTGGATTCTATGTCTCCGTCTCTCTCTCTCTCTGCCCCTCTCCCATTCGTGCTCTCTCAAAAATAAAACGTTAAAAAAGTTTTTGAAAAAAAAGATATTTAGATGGCTACCAGACACATGCAACGATGCTCAATATCATTCATCATCAGAGAAATACAAATCCATATCACAATGAGATACCACCTCACACCTGTCAGAATGGCTAAAATTAACAACTTAGGAAACAACAAATATTGGCAAGGATGCAGAAAAAGGAGAACACTTTTGCACTGCTGGTGGGAATTCAAACTGGTGCAGCCACTCTGGAAAACAGTATGCAGGTTCCTCAAAAAAATTAAAAATAGAACTACCCTATTACCCAGCAATTGCACTACTAGGTATTTATCCAAAGGATACAAAAATGCTGATTTAAAGGAGTAGATGCACCCCAATGTTTATAGCAACACTATCAACAATAGCCAAATTATGGAAAGAACCTAAATGTCCATTGACTGATGAATACACACACACACACACACACACACACACACAGTGGAATATTACTCAGCAATCAAAATAATAAAATCTTGCCATTTGCAACATCATGGATGGAACTATAATGTATTATGCTGAGTGAAATAAGTCATCAGGCAGAGATTGATAAATATCATATGATTTCTCTCATATATGGAATTTAAGAAACAAAACAGATGAATATAGAGGAAGGAAAGGAAAAATAATATAAAAAGAGAGGAGGCAGCAAACCATATGAGACTCAAATACAGAGAACAAACTGAGGGTTGCTGGAGGGATGTTGCGTGGGGAATGGGATAAATGGGTGATGGGCATTAAGGAGGGCACTTGCTGGGATCAGTACTGGGTGTTATATGTGAGTGATGAATCACTAAATTCTCCTGAAACCATTTTTTACATTATATGTTAACTAACTTGGATTTAAATAAAATTTTAAAAAAGAAGAATGGATGTACTCAAGTGACAAATTTAACAAGAAAATAGAAAATGTAAAAATCTCTCAGAGCTAAAAATACAATAAGTAAAATTAAAAAAAAAGTAGAGTAGAGGGAATAAACAGAAAACAGAAAACAGAGAAAGAGTTTAACAGACTTCTTGGCCACGATCAAGTGTATTAACATTTACATTATGGGAAAGTGCCAAAAAGAGAAGAGAGAAAGAGGCAGAAACTTATTTGAAGAAATAATAGCTGAAAACATCCCAAACCTGGGGAAGGAAAGAGATATCCAGGTCTTGGAGTCACAGAGAATACCAAAAAAGATGAATAGAAGGACGTCTACAACAAGACACATAGTAATTAAAATGTGAAAAAATTAAATATGAAGAGAATCTTAAAAACCAGAGAAAAAACACATTTACACAGAAAATAAATCCTAAAGTCTAGCAGTTGATTTTTAGCAGAAACTATGCAAGTCAGAAGGGAGTAGCATGATAATATTGAAAGTGCTGAGAGGAAAAAATCACCAATCAAGAATAGTTATACTACAAGGTTACCATTCAGAAATGAAGGTGAGTGAAATAGTTTCCCAAACAAAAGTTAAGGGAATTAATCATACTAAACTTCCTTACGAGAAATATTAAAAGAATGTCTTTAAGTGGAAAAGTTTGTAAAGAAAGCAATTATAAAAGGAAAAAAATACACTGGGAAAAGTAAACACATAGTAAACGTAGTATCTCAATCACTAATATGAATATTGAAAGACAAGAGTAGTAAACTCAATTAAACCTATAAAAGCCACTTAAGAGACTTACAATTAAAATGATGTAAAATACGAAATCATATACATAAGACATAGAGGAATGTAAAAATGTAGAATTTTTGCAATGTGTTTGAACTTAAGTAATCATTGACTTAACATAGACTCCTAAATACATAGAATATTACATATTTACTTCCTGATAACCACAACAGTAACCTATAATATGTACAAAAGATAAAGGAATCTAATAAAATCGTTAAATCACAAGGGAATAGAACAAAAAAGAACTACAAAAATCAAGAATATGAAAATTAACAAAATGGCAATAAGCACATACCTACATACCTAGCAATAATTATTATAAATGTAAATTAACTAAATCAGAAGTTATACGGTGACTGAATGGATACAAAAAAGACCCATCTACATGCTGCCTAGAAGAGATCCACATCAGACTCAAAGACACATAGACTGAAAATGAAGGGATGGCAAAAGATATTCCATGTAAATGGAAGCAAAAATAAAAGTGCAGTAGTAATACTTATATCAGAAAAACTAGACTTTAAAACCAAGACTATAACAAGTGACAGAGAAGGACATAACATAATGATTAAGAGATCAATCCAAAAAGTGTATATAACAATTTTAAATATCTAGCACCAAACATAATAGCATTTAAATATATAATATAAAATATATAATATATATAATATATATATTAACAGACATGAAGAAACTGACAGTAATACAATGATAGTAAAGGACTTTATCACTGCACTTACATCAATAGATTAGACAGAAAATCAATAAGGAAACAAAGACTTTTAATGGCATATTAGACCAGATGGATTTAACAGATAAACATTCCATCCAAAAACAGCAGCAAATATTCCTTTCAAATGCTATTGGAACATTCTCCAAGAAAATTCACATGTTAAGACACAAGTCTCAATAAATTTAAGATGACCAATCATATCAAGCAATTTTCCTGACCACAATGGTATGAAATGGGAAATCAATCATAAGAAAATATGGAAAGAACACCAATAAATGGAGGCCAAACAACATTCTACTAAACAATAAATGAGTCAACCAAGAAATCAAAGATAAAATTCAAACAAACAAACAGAGAGAGCTACAGGAGTGTCTCTGTTGGTTGAGCAGACTTCGATTCAGGTCATGATCTCACAGTTCATGGGTTCAAGCTTCATGTCAGGCTTTGTGCTGACAGAGTGGAGCCTGTTCAGAATTGTCTGTCTCTGTCTCTCTCTGCCCCTCCCCCCACTTGCATGCACTCTCTCTCAAAAAGAAACATTAAAAAAATTAAAAATTAAAAAAAAACATGGAGACAAACTAAAATGAAAAAACAAGGATTCAACAACTTTGGGATGCAGCAAAAGCAATTCTGAGAGGGAAGTTTAAAGCAATACAAACTTAACTGCAAGAAAGAAGAAAAGTCTCAATCTACTCTTACACCCAAAGGAACATAAAAAAGAAGAAGAAATCCCAAATTTAATGGAATGAAGAAAATAAAAATAACATTAGAGTGGAAATAAATAAAATATAAACCAAAAAAATAGGAAAAACAATCAATAAAACTAAGAACCAGGTCCTTAAAAAGATAATCAAAATTTATAAACTTTTAGCAAGACTCATCAAAAGAGAGAGGGATAGAGGACTCATATATATGAAATCGGAAATGAAAGAGAAGTTACAAAGAACACCCCAGGAATACAAAGGATTTTAAGAGACTAATATAAAAATTATATACCAACAAATTAACCTAGAAGAAATGGATTAATTCTTGGAAACATACTATCATCCAATAATGAATTAGGAAGAAATAGAAAATCTGACCACAATGATTACTAGTAGTGAAACTGAACTGGTAACAAAAAGTTCCCAACAAACCAAAGTCCAAGACCAGATGGCTTCACAGGTAAATTCTACAAAAAAATTTAAAGACGAGTTAATACCTATACTTTTCACATTATTCAAAAAAAAAATAGAAAAGGAAGGAATGCTTCCAAATATATTCTATGAGGCCAGCATTTTTCTGATACCAAAACCAAACAATACAAAAACAAAGACCCAATATCAGAGATGAACATAGATGCAAAAGTCCTCAATATATTAGCAAACTGAATTGAACAATACATTAAAAGGATAATTCACCACAAACGAGTAGGGTTTAATACAAGGGGTTAAAAATCATACAACACCAAAAAACAAAAACAAATTATTATGCTAAATGTAATAAGTCAAACAGAAAAATACTGTATGATCTCACTTATATGTGAAATCTAAAAAAGAAGCAAAACAAACAACCCAAAAACTGAGATCAAAAAAACAGATTGGTGGTTGCCAGAGGTGGGGGTTTAGGAATGAGGAAAAATGGGTGATGGGGTCAAAAGTTACATATGTCTGGTTATAAAATAAATGAGTCATGAGGATGTAATGTATAGCAAGGTGATTACAGTTAATACTGTACTGCATATTTAAAAATTGCTAGAAGAATAGCTCTTAAAGTTATAAGAAAAAATATAAAGTGATGAATGTTAACTAGACATTGTGGTGACCATTTCACAATGCATACAAATATAAAATAATTATGTCAACTACAGTTCAAATTTAAAAAGTTATATAGTAAATTCCTGAATAAATATTCCTTTAAAACATAAAATATTGCCTTTCAGAATGAAACTCAGTATTTTCTGTCTCCCTTTTCCCATATTGCAAGGATTTGGATATTACAGTGTTCATCCTCATAGCTGGGCTAATCAGGCACTATCACTACACTTACTAGGAGTTGAAATTTTACTAAGAAAAAATTTGTATGTTTATCTATCTAAAATATCCTTTTGAAAATTATTTATCCTATGCCTAGTCCAAAATGAAAGTCTTGTTTCTATTTGCATTGGAATGAATCAAATTTTATCTCTCAGGTTTAAAATGCTGGAGAGTTAACAAATTGAAAATGCATAGTGCAGACACAATAATCTAGCGTGAGGTTAAGTTTTCACAGGCAGAACAAACTGTTTTTAATTTTATTTATTTTATATTTTTTAATTTAAAAAAATTTAATTATTTAGTTTGAGAGAGAGAGCAAGCACAAGGTGAGGAGGGGCAGAGAGAAGGAGAGACAGAATCCCAAGCAGGCTCCACGCCATCAGTGCAGAACCCAATGTGGGGCTCAAACTCACAAAATGTGAGATCATGACCTGAGTCGAGATCAAGAGTTGGACGCTTAACCAACTGAGCCACCTAGGCAACCCCAGTACAAACTTTTATTGCCATTTATATGCAATTGGTTACAATTTTTCCCAAGTACAATTATAAACATTAATGAATGTTAGGTAATGTGTAGAAAAGTATGTGCATATTTACACATTTTTTTCAGTACTTTCAAACTGATTATATATCCATTATAGCTATAAATCTAACCTTTCATTTATCCTGATTCAATAATCATGTTTTTACTCCTATTTGCCATAAAATTTTTATTTTTTTTTTTAATTTTAACAAATGATTTTAGGGGAATTTTTAAATCTCATGCAGTATAGAAGAATGACACAGTATCAGTATTGTTTGCAACTAATTTAACAAACATATTTTACCACCTAAATTAATGTGAGAAGTATCAAAGATCGACAGCAATAGAGTTTTTCTTACCCCTCTACTCAATCTTCTCCCTAACCTCCTACCTCCATTTCCTTGTTTTTGTTTGTTTGTTTGTTTAAGATAACTGATCAGCTCTGTGACTACTAGAGACAGGGGTGTAGGAGATGGGGAAAGTACATGAAGGTGGCCAGTATGTTGTAACTTCCAGTTATAAAATAAGTACTAGGGCTGCAATATACAATGTGATGATTATAGTTAACACTACTTTATGGTATATTTCAACCTTGCTGAGAGTAGATCCCCAAAGTTCTCATCACAAGGAAAAAAACAGGCTTGGTTTTCTTTTTTGATACCTTTGAGATGATGGATGCTAACTAAATTTGCAGTGGTGATCATTTCACAGTATGTATGTCCAGTCAGTATGCTGCACACCTTAAAATTATAAAGTGTTATATGTCAATTATGTCTCAAAACTGAAAAATAAACTTAAAAAAAAGAATTGCAAATTTAGGGAACCATCTATTCATTAGTTTCCATCCTGCATTGTTAGTATGTTTTCTTGGTAGGTATTAACACCCCAGAACTTGAAGGCAAGCTTTACTTTAAGATAAGCAGGATCCACTTGGCCTCCATTACACCAGCATTATAGAAACCTTAGGGACTAAGAGTGATAGATGCACTCACCATGGTTCAAGAAGATGCTGAAGATCAAGAAGATGAAGTGGGTCAAAGTCCACCAAGGAGTGTTAGTTTCAACTCTGGCTCCTGGTCTTACAGGTGATGATAAGCAACATGAGGCAATGAACAAGTGACAAATAATAAATGCCCACAAAATACATATGATACACTAATAGGGAAATTTATGGGACAAAAATTCACTATGATTTAACAAATTATTTCTGTGAAGTAAAGTGACATTGGGAATAAATTTTCTAGGGCTGCAGTAACAAAGTGCCACAAACCAGGTAGCTTATAACAACAGACATTTATTCTGTTTCTGGAGACCAAAGTTAAGGTGTCGGCAGAGCCATCCCCGCCTCCCCCCCCCCCCACCAAGCCTCCAGAAGCATATCCTTTCTCACCTCTTACAGCTTCTGGTAGCACTAGATATTCCATGGTTTGTGGAGCAGAACTGTGATATTTGCCGTCCTCTTTACACGTGTCTCTGTAACTCTGTGTATTCACATGGCCATCTTCTCTTTCTACTTCTCCCCTTTCCTTGTAAGGACACCTGTCACATTGAGTTAGAGCCCATCCTACTCCAGTAAGACCTCATCTTAAGGTCACATACTAAAATAATGGGAGTTAGGACATTTAGTGTATCTTTTTGGGGGTGCCCCATTAAACTCATAAAAGCAGACAAAAGAGGATTTCCATTTGTTAATCTATATTTTTCTGATATGTTTGTAAATATTTGCTAATAATATTCTGGAAATAATTGTAGTTTGTCTCACTCTTGTACTGAGAAGACTCAAGATGAAATAGGTATTGCTAAAAGAGCCACTCAAAGAAAAGAGAAAAGGACACTGAGGAAGTAGGGCCTCTGCCTGTATCCTGTTTGACTTCTTGGAACTCCATGAAGTTTTGACCTGTTTCAACCCCACCTTGTCGATTGCAACTGGGCCACTTCCCATAACACATCCTTCTACTTCAGACTGAAAGAGAGGTAATGTAACACTTCTAGATAAATAGCCAATCATGTAGGAGATAGTTTAAAATTTGCCGGCAGCAATCATAATTCTTTCAAAATAATTTATGTAACTATGTTATATGAACCTGCACACTCCCCATTTGAAATTTGAAGCACACCTTGGAGTTTGGTTCACTCTGTGTCTCCCAGATTACAATCCCTAAGAACCCAAATCAATGCTTTTGGTTGCTTTAGAGCCTCTTCTTGGTCCATATACCCAATACTAGTTCCCTTTTTCACATGCCTATGTATGCCATGAACATCAAATACTCACTCACCTAGTTCTCCATGCTGCTGGTGATGGGTCTCTGACATATCCATGGACAATAAACACAGATGTACTTACCTTTTTCCCCCCTTCCCTTTCTTTTTTCTTTGAAAGAAAACAGGATGTATAGGATGGCACAATTTTATGAGCATAAGAGGACAAGAAAATTTATTTAAACAACCAAAAACAAAAACAACAAATAATTGGCCATAAAATCCTAAGATTAATCTAGCAGCCACTTAACTCCAAGACTTCTTGGTACATGTGAAACAAAGCACTATTTGTGTAATTATTGTTTGTGCTTTCTGTTACCTGGAGATAGACTCATACTAAATAATACATGTGTGAAATGTGTTTTGGATAAATCTTAAAAAAAAAAATTTAAGTTTATTTATTTTGAGAGAGACAGAGACAGCACGAGTGGTGGAGAGGCTAGAAGAGAGAATCTCAAGCAGGGTCCATTATGCCAGTGCAGAGCCTGACACAGGGCTAGAACTAAAAAAAAAAACACAAGATCATGACCTGAGTCAAAACCAAGAGTTGGATGTGTAACTGAGCCACCCAGGCACCCCTATATCTTAAAATTTCATAGACTGAGAAAACTGGTAAGCTGGTATCTCAAGCAAAGGATATTAACATATAAAATGTATTTTGCTTACAAGTTTTGGAAGATATTTTAGATAAATTGTTCTATTTCCTTATGGAGAATCTAGTTCCTAGAAAACATATCAGATGTTAATATGAAAACAAAACAAAACACAAAACAAAGCTCCACTCTTACTACCAAGGTAACAATTTTACTTATTTTTTGATAGTGTCTAAATAGACATCAGGAGGCATTGAGTATATAAAATTCAATGGGAAGCATTTAATGTTGAATGCTAGACTCCAGTTTTGTTTGTTTGTTTTTTTTAATAAAAAGGTAAACTGGTAAGCTGTGAAGTACAATTGAGTAGTCTTTGCACATTTTTCTGATAGAGTAAATATTAGGAGCTCTCATATAGTGTTTCTAAAAAGGATTAAATATTTTATCAATTATTTAGTGTTTTAATAGTTTAGGAATATACATAATGATTGATCTTTTTTGAAGCTTGATTTATATGAAAGCCTTATCACAGATAAAATGTGATTAGTAATGACTGATTTTGAAAACCCTAAATTTTAGGTCACACTTCCTTATTAAAATAGATCACATCTTGTGTAAATTTTGGTTTCGGAATATACTCATGTATCTTAGGCACTGTTTAACTTTACAGAAAGTTAGCAATAGTATAAGATTATCAGTTTTCATGAAAACTGCTTAGTTGTGCTTTCCAATTAACTTAAAAAACTTGACCATGTCCCTAATAGGTATCACAAATTAATCCATATTTTTTAAATGTTGATAAATACATTCACAACCCAAGTGATGATTCTTTGTTTTTCTCTCTGAAAAATAATGTTTTTATTTACATAATTATATATAATTTTACAACAGTCAACTTTGGAAGAGAAAAGAAGTTTCTGCTGTTGCTCAAGAAAAATCTTTTAGAATGCATTTTTAAAATATTTAGATCACCAATTCTCTTTATTTCCTTGAGTTATTCATAATTATGTCCAAACAATTAATTTCTTCTTTGTAGATAATATAATCAATTGTCTCTCTTCTTATTTTGCTTTTAGCATGTATATTGATCATTCTGGATGTGTGTCATTAGGATGAGCAATAAAGGGGATGAGTTCTCCTTGTTGACTGCTGAAGGGCAACACAATATGTATATGATGTGGCATATGCCACCTGGCTGTCCTGTCTTGGAGCATTTTGAACAGGATTGTGTAGCCAAATTTTTAAGCACACCTGCCAAGTACAGAATCCCATGACAGAGTGACATTGAAATTCTCCCCCTATAAAACAATAACACACACAGGGTTTCTTTTCATTATTATAAATAACCAAATTCCTTACAAAGCATTTTAAAAATAAAAGAACATCAATCATACACATACATGCCAAATAATGAATAAATAAAATAAGTAGCTTTCCCTTATTGATTAGGATTTCTCTACTTTTGTCTCAAGAAATGACCAATGAAAACAGAAGTAAATATGCCATACTTGATAACAAATTGGAATCCAAATCATGGATATAAAAGATTATCACCTTTCGGATTTGAAAATGCCATTATGTGTAGTCTCATTATTTTCCAGATTACTTTATTTTTCCCAATGGTAATTTGGGAACAAAAATATTCAGGTGACAACCAGGCGGGAAAGTTTTTTGGTGGAAGGGAGGAAACAAGCATCCTCTTTTTTCTTTTATTGAAATACAAAAATAGGGCTTAAACCATATGAAAGCATAGCTATTAATAAATGTTGAACTTTTCTAATCTTATTTTGTGAATCAAGATGAACAATTAAATAAAACATCGTTGCCTTGAACAAGGTAATGGCAGCAGGACTGATTCCAATGGAACAAAATTTTGCAGGACACATACATATATAATTGTCTTGCTGAGGATTAGTCCAGGGTTCAGCCATGACTGAATTGCCAGGACAGAATACGGAGTATGCAACTCAAGAAGTTTTGGGACTGACCTGGGCCATTAAGTGAACACAAAGTGAAATAAATAAAGCTATTCTTTGTAAATAATTATGAGCAGCTTTTTAAATTCCCCATTTTAAAATATGGATAGCCTTAGAACATAATATTTCTAATTTTTCTGTCCATATAGTAATTTATTACAAAGGATTCTAAGCTTAATGTATAACTTACACATTCTTCATTTATATAACCATTGTATATTTTTGTGTAGAAGAAAAAAACAAATATTTAAATTTAGTATGTCAACTTTGTTGCCTCATGTAAGCAGCCCTTTTTGGCTTATAAGAAGGGCATTCTTTTTTTAATATACTACCTGAACTGTTATAACCCAGTATTTTTTGCCTACGTTAAAGGGGGCTTTATTAATATTAAATTTGAAAGTAAAGAAGACTGAAAAATAAAACCATACACACAGATTTTTGTTTAATGATTAACATTAAAGTTCACATAAACCTCTTTCAGAACAGTTCCATTCTATAATTTATAAAATTGAGAATTTTTTTAAATGAGAAAATACATTTATGCAGGAAAGACTAATACCTGAGAATCCAGTATTTATATTTTTTCTTCCATGCCAGCTGCCACAGCTATATATTTAGAAATATTTCATGGTTATTAAAGTATTTTACAATTGTATGAATCATATTTAATAATTCAAATTTTTTCAGATATATTTACTTAAAATTCTTCATCTGTGGTTTTCTTATTTTACATAGGTATTCATAAATAAAATTCCATACTGCTACAGTTAATTGAGACATAGATTCAGACAACACAGTTTTAAAATCAGGCTTTATCTGTCCTTTTCCAGACTTAATACAACTTTCTTAATTTGTATATACTCTAATGTCCTCATCCATAAAATAAGAAAATAATAACTCACTACTAATTTGGTTATGTTTATTAAAGGATAAAATGCATCTAAAGTACTAAGACTACTTGGCAGAGTAAGTATCTAATACATTTTATTATTAGTTGTTTATTTTGTACATTATCTTTTATCTTAGAAATAAAATGAGATACTGCAAATGTCATATCATTATTCACCAAAGTATTCCATTAGACTAAGCTGCATTGGTATATTTTCCTCTAAAATTATATTCAGTGGGGAAAATAATTTAATTTGAACTGGTCAAATTGATTTCCTTGCACTTCACAAGCCAAAGTTTGTACTTGCACATTTTGTTTCTTGCAGATTTGTTATGTGCATACATAGAACATCCACTGATGGCCTAAGGAGGGAATTCATTACAAATGACAGCACAAGAATTATCCCAGAAACGTTACAGATTCAACTACAAATACTGTAAGGAAGTTTATGTAGACACTACAGTTACATTGCATTTTTCAGGGTGACATTTAAAACTTAAAGGTTTGGGGGAAATTTTATATGCACTTAGGATACCTTTCAAAAATATTGGAAGCTTGATGCATGCACATGTGTATACAATCCTATTCTGTGACTAAAAATAAAGCATATGTGCATCAATCAAATAAAAGTTTCCTGAAAATTCATATAGTGGAGATAGTTAATAAGGAGTTGGATTATCCACTTGGGTCAACAAAGAGCCTAAACTAATACACCAGAAAAGAGCACAAGGTCAAGTTTGGATGGATGAATGAAGAGAACCTGAAAGAAAATGTTCAAAGTATCCTTGAACATAATCTGAATGTCTACATAAAGAGACTAAATTAGATATAAAGCAATGGGAGAGGATCTTTGTTTCTAGAAACTTGAGGTGAGAACAAGGAGGATTACAGCACATGGAAGCTTACACTAGAAGAGGTAGAGGATTATGGAAACATGACTGTGAACCCCAGCTTTCGTTCCACCATTGAGAATTCCAAATCTATCTTTCTTGCCAAAACCAAGGGACCACTGGGGTTTAAAGGCACGTAAGTGGAAAGAAGACTGTTCTGTAGTAGTTAAGGTAGAGAGGACTGATACATGGTTTTCTCTTCCATGGGTGTCAATGAATTTTGGGACACCAGATTGAGGAAGCACAGATGTGAGTTTGCGAGGTCCTCAAATCAGAGAATGCTGATAATAACAGGACCTTCAGTTATCTGAGCATTCTGGCCGGCAGAGATTACAACACACTCAAATCTCTACCAGAGCAAGAAGACCAATAAGGAAATGAAGGAGCAGGTTAAGATGTGAGCCTACCCCAGGGAATTGGAAAACTTGATGGGATACATAGTTAGGAGAACAGTTCATGTTCCATGGCCTTAGAAGTGTAAGGAAGGAAAAAGTTTTCCTCAACTGTTTAGGATCCCTGGCTGGTTCTAAAAATTAAACTGGCAGACAGATTTATAGGAGTAAGGCATACAAATTTTATTGAATATATGTATAAGGAAGACTTCATAAGAGAATGGAGACTTAAAGAAGCGAACAGAACAGGAAGCCTTTATACCTTTTAGACAAACATTTGCAAAGAATTGACAAGATAAAGGAGTTTGGGCTATGGTTAGGGTAAATGGGACAAAAGTAACAAGGTTTTTTTTTTAGTGCCTTCTCAGCCCTAAATTCACTATGGTGATAAAGAGGTCTTCTATTTTCCTGGTACAAGGGAGGTATCTTTCACATGGAAGACTTATCTCCTGCTTTCCAGGGACAAAGGGGAGGCAGTGCAAAGAAGGGTCAGATTGTCCTCCTTGCAGCAGCTATTTCTTTAGTATGCCAGGGTGGTGTATTTTGATGTAACATATTTTGCTACTCTTTACCAGTTTTGCTTATAACTGTTGGCTATGTAAGAAAAAGTTTTCACATTATCGACTGCACTGGGTAAGGCAAGAACCAACCCTGAGCCCCAGTGAGCCAACTCACTCAACAAAGATCAATAGCAGTATGTCTAAGCTGGACCAGTAGCCACGGAGATCTGTCAAAAGTTTCACATATTAAAAGCAGGTGGGCGAGGATGATTAAAAACAAAACCAAACAAAAAGAGCATTAAAGGGCATTCTGAAGTTTAAACAGACAGAAACCTACATTTTTAAATGACATACTCACATAAGTAAAAAGAGGACAGTCACTGTTGTTACCACAAATTAGTGGCTTGAAAATATAAAAAAGTATTGCCAAAAACAAAGAAAAAATGTAAATAGATAAAACATATGAAAAAAAAAGGGTGACACATGTAAGGCAATCCAAGACACTCAGTGTGCAAATAACACTTCAAAGGAAAGGAAAAAGAGCAGATACTGGATAGGCAATGATTAAACAAATAATGGAAGGGAATCTAAGCTTTAGGAACACCTGTGTCTGGATACAAATACAACTATCAGGTCCTAAGGTGGATTAATGAAAAAGCAATATACTTGTTAGGCGAGGCATTTTTGAATTTTACAGATAAAGCTAAAATCTACAAGTTCCTAGAACATAAAAATAATTTATGTTGTTGTTAATAATAACAGGTTAATAATATCTACACAGGTAAAAGGACTGGAATCAAATTTCTCATTTGTAATACTTGAAACTTGAAGAGGCTAATATAACATTTGCTGACTACTGAGAAAAATATTATGTATCCCTCAAATCCTATACCTACTGACAAAAGTCATCATCTCACAGAAGATGGTTAATGTGCAATGATATAATTGCATCTGAGGGAGATGGTTGAGGAACTACTTAAGGACATTTGAAACAGAAAGAACATGCTAAACTGTAGGAAAATTTTAATCATAATCAAGAACTAAAATTTTTAAGTAGCTCATCCAGGACTTGGGGCATTTAAAGGCCCCAGAGTGAAGATGGAGGGGTGGCAAGATAGTATGAATAAAAGTGTTTTTTAAGTGTCTCAACTGAATGGGATGAGTGACACAGACCATCTTGTGGGGAATCACTATGCCATCATGGGGAAATATTTTTTGCCAAACAATAGTAGATATATGTATGTAATTCTAAATACAGGGTCAGGTAAGGTAATAAAATAAAAATTATAGTTAGAATATCCATGGGCACCTGGATGGCTCAGTCAGCTGAGTGGCTGACTCTTGTTTTCTGATGAGGCCATGATCTCATGGTCATGGAATCAAGCTCCACATCAGTCTTCTGTGCTAGGTGTGGAGCCTGATTGAGATTCTCTCTCCCCCTCTTCCTTTGTCCTTCCCCTGCTCATAGGCTTACGCTATTGCTCAAAAAAAATCCAAATATGTGGGGAAACATAAAATTAATATCAACTTGATAAAAACACGTAAAAATAAGGAAATATAGAAAAGAATAGTTTAAAATAATCAGTAAACATAAAATAAGATGGAAGAAGCATGACAGCTATTATAACCATTACTCTCTGTGTGTCTAGAATTATGACTCCTACTAAAGGACAGAGTTCAAATGCACCAGTTTAAATGAAGGCCATTAGAGACAGACTTAAAGCAAATAAGAAAGGTTGAAAATAAGGGGTTGTCAAATAGGTATCTGGAAAACTCCACAATAGAAGTGGCTTTATTGGAATCATACATACACAAGCTATAGTGAAAGGTTAAAGGTATGATAGAGAATGAGAAGAATATTGTGTCGTGATAAAAGATACACTTTACAAAGAAGGTAAAACAGGAATAAACTTGTATAAAACTAATAGCATCTAAATTCACAAAGCAGAAGTCATTAGGAATGCAAAAACTTCATGAAAAAAATAGAGTTTTAAAAGGAAACTTCAATAGAACAGAGGGAAGTAGGCAGAGAATATGACGATTCCCTGAAGAACTGGCAGCTGATGTTTAGAGTCCCAGAGGCTCCATTATGAATAGAGAGGAAGCAGTCAAGATTATATGCCAGTTCAGATAATCATTATGAAATCCCTGCATAAAATCACTTTAGTGATGATGGAAATAGAAAGCCAAGATACTGAGTGCCCAGTTGCAAAGTGTGCCAGGAACATACAGAGAGTGCCCTGGTAGGCACTATAGGAAATTGTGCTGTTTCCAATCAAAGATTCTGTATCCTTTCTCCCTATTAAAGAAGCCTATATCCTTCCAAAAGGAAAGTATACAGAACGAGGGATTATGACATATGCCTATCACAGTAAAATTTGCAATGGAATTACTCGGAAATATTATTTATTTCCTTAGTAAAAAGTGTAATTTTAAATTGCACATTTGACTTTTTACCTCCATCTATACTTAGAGAGTACTGGACACCTTACTAAAAAAGCTAGAAGACAAAAAATCAACATGTATGACGTCATTTGGTGTAATTTCTAAGTTAGAAAAGGAAAAATAATTTCTATCAACAGGCACTAAATCACACTGAGTAATAGACACTTAAAAAAATAAGGTTCAGTTCAAGATGGTGATGTGGAAGGAGCTTGAATGCACCTCCTGCCTTGGACACACCAAATCTACAGCTACATATGCAACAACTTCCTCAGGGTAGGAGTACTAGTTGAGCAACTCCTACGCATTGAATAGCCAAGGAAAAACCCATATCGAAGTGGGTAGGGGAAGCTGAGACACAATTTTGACATAAACTCCAACACTGGCACAGAAACCCACATATAGGAGGGAACTCAAAACCTGGAGCTTCTCCCTGAGTAAAGGGTTTGAAACCCACCTTGAGCACTCTAAATTTTAAGACCTATACCTGAAAGACAATCCCCCAAAACTTCTATATTTGAATGCCAACAGGGTTTGTGTCCGTAAGACTCACTAAGCCATAGTGATCTGAGAAACACTTCTTAAGGGGCTTGCATACAAAGACTTACCATGGCCTGAAACAGAGGCAGTCAACTTAGAAGTACCCATAATTTCTGTGAAAGAGGCCTAATTGATTATCTTAAAGCATCAGCCTGAGAGGCATCTAATTTGCCACACATCTGGGTGTTTACTGATATACTCTCCAGAGATAGAGGCCAATGGGCACCATTCTGGCCCTTTCCCTATGCCTCATGCCTGGTAACAAGAATCTCTCAGAAAAGAGTTTATACCTCATCAAGTTCCCTGATTTTTGCAGCTGCCACCCAGAGGACATCTTTAGATTACCTGGCTCTGGTGGACAGTCAGGCTTACACTTAAAGGTCTCACAGACTATAACCAATGAAGAAAAATTTATTAACCAGCTACCATCCCAAGGGCACAAAATACTTTTTGTGGCTGTCACCCAGGGACACCCATTGATCATCAGGCTCTTGTGACCAGTAGGGATTATGCTTATATGAGTTTGATTTCCATTCAGTCTGAATATAGGTACTGGCTGAGATCCTGCTTGGGATTCTTTCTCTCCCTCCCTCTCTGTCCCTCACCTGCTCTTGCTCTTGCTCTTGCTCTCACTCACTCACTCTGTCTCTCTCTCTCCCTCCCTCCCTCCCTCAAAATAAATAAGCATTAAAAATTAAAGTAGGCTGCTTGGACAATCACAAAATTTGAGAGACACCCCCAAATAGGGCAGGAATAAACAATAAGGTCATCTCTTATATAAAGACACTGTGAAATCTGGAAGTGGTGGCTATTTTATCTAATGCAGGGAAAGTAACACAGAGGGTCAAGGAAAAAAAAGAGGAATAAATTCCAAAAAAAAGTAAGATAAAACCTCAGAAAAAGATCTTACTGAAATGGGGCTAAGAATTTCAACAAAGAGACAGAAAATATACGAAAGTACCAAATAGAAATCACAGAGCTGAAGAACACAAACACTGAAATATTTAGGAGCTCAACAGCAGGCTCATTGAAGCAGAGGGAAGGATGAGTGAACTTAAAGACAAGGCAGTGGAATTCACCCAAACAAAATAGCAAAAGAAAAAGAAAAGAAAAAAGAGTAAAGCTAGCTTAAGGAAATGATAGGACATCAAACAGATTAACATTCACATTATAGGAGTCCCAGATGGAAAGTGTGAGAGAAAGGGGCAGAAAATCTATTTAAAGAAATTATGGCTGAAAACTTCCCTTCCCTGGGGGAAGAACATACAGATCTAAGAATTCTAGAGAGTTCCAAAAAAGATGAACACAAGAACCCATACAAAGATACATTATAATTAAAGTGTCAAAAGTCAAGGAGAGAATTTGTATTTATTTTTATTTTTTTAAAAATTTAATGTTTATTTTTGAGAGAGAGAGAGAGAGAGAGAGCAGGGGAAGGGCAAAGAGAGAAGGAGACATAGAATCTGAAGCAGGTTCCAGGCTCTGAGCTGTCAGCACAGAGCCCAACGAAGGGCTTGAACTCAGGAACTGTGAGATCATGACCAGAGCTAAAGTCAGATGCTTAACTGACTGAGCTACTCAGAAACCCCAAGGAGAGAATTTTTAAAGTATCAAGAGAAAAACAACTTGTTATATACAAAGAACTACCATAATATTATTAACAGATTTTTCACCAGCAACTTTGCAGGCCAGAAGGGAGAGGCATGATATATTGTGCATGCTGAAAGAAAAACTGCCAATAAAGAATACACTATGGGGAAAAATTATTCTTCATAACTGAAGGAAAGGTAAAGATTTCCCAGATAAGCCAGGCTAAAGGAGTTCATCACAACTAAACTGGCCTGAAAAAAATGTTAAATGGGTTTTTAAAGCTGAAATAAAGGGGTGAAAATTAGTTACAGGAAAACAATGGAAATATAAATCACACTGGTAAATTTAAGTATATAATAAAATTCAGAATTATCAAATGTTGAAATGGTGGTGGATTAATCACTTATAAATTTAACATGAGGGTTAAAAGACAAAAGTTGTAAAAAATAGCTCTAATTTGAACAATTTAAGGGAAGCACAAGATAAAAAGATGTACATTGTAACATCGAAAACAAAAGGTGGAGGGGGAGTAATAATGTAGAGCCTTAGAATGCATTTGAAATTATGTTGTTAGCAAATTAAAATAGACTGTTATAAATATAACTTGCTTTAGGTAAGGTCATAGTATCCAGAAAGTAAACCTATAATAAATACACAAATAATAAAGCAAAAGCAATCTAACCATACCACTCTAGAAAATATTCAAAACACAAAGAAAAATAGTAAGAGAAGAAAGGAACAGAGAAATTATAAAATAGCTAGAAAAAAATGAAGAAAATGGCAATCAATACATATTTATCAATAATTATTTTAATGTAAATGGACTACATTCTTCATTCAAAAGATATAGTGTGGTTGAATGGATAAAACACAACATCTATCTATATGCTGCCTACAATAGACCCACTTCAGATTTAGGGCACACACACAGAATGAAGAGATGAAAAAAGATATTCCATGAAATTGGAAACCAAAAGCAGCTTGGGGTAGCTATACTTCTATCAGACAAAATAAACATTAAGTCAAACTGTAATAAGAGATAAAGAATCTCATTAAACAACAGGATATAACATTTGTAAATATTATGCACCTAACATAGAAGCACTTAAATATATAAAGCAAGTATTAACAGACCCAAAGGGAGAAATAGAAGGCAACACAAAAAAATAGCAGGGGATTTTAATACCCTACTTTGACCAACAGATAGATTATCTAGACAGTAAACAATAAGAAACCATTGGCTTTAAGTAACATGTTAGACTGGCATGTCTTAATAGATACATACAGAACATTCAATCCAAGAGCAACAGAATATATATTATTCAAAACACAGATGGGATATTCTCCAGGATAGATCATATGTGAGGCCACAAATCTTAATAAAGTTAAGATGATTGAAATCATATCAAGCATCCTTTCTGACCACAATGGTAAGAATTTAGAAATAAGTTACAAGAAGAAAACTATAAAATTCACAAATATTTAGAGACTAAACAACATGCTGCAGAACCAATGAGTTCAAGAAAAAAAAGAAAAATCAAAAAATATCTTAAGACAAATGATAATAAAAATACAACATACCAAAACTTATGGGATGCAGCAAAAGTAGTTCTAAGAGGGTCATCCAAAGGGCAAACTGCCTACCTCAAGAAATAAGAAACTACTCAAATAACCTAATTTACACTTCAAGAAACTAGAAAAAAAAGAACAAAAGCCAAACTTATTAGAAGGATGGAAATAATGAAGATCAGAGTGGAAATAAATAAAATAGAGACAAAAAACAATAGAAAATATCCATGAAACTAAGAGCTGGCTTTTTAAAAAGATAAACAAAATTGAAAAATCATTAGCTAGACTAAGAAATAAAGAAAAAGTGAAAGGGTAGAAATTACAACTGACACCACAGAAAAACATAGATTCATAAGAAGCTAATACGAATAACTATACAGCAGCAAATTTGACAACTTAGAGAAGAAATGGATAATTATGAGAAACATATAACCTGAATCCAGAAGAAATAGAAAATCGGAACATGCTAATTACTAGTAAGGAGATCAAATCAGTAATCATAAATCTCCCAAAAGAAACCCACAAAAGTCTAGGACCCAATGACTTCACTGGTAAATTCTACCAAATATTTAAAAAATAATGACAATCCTTCTCAAACACTTCTGCCCCCCAAAAAAAGAAAGGAATGCTGCCAAACACATTTTATAAATCCAATGTTATCCTGATACCAAAACCAGACAAAGACACAAGAAAATGGAAGCTGATAATAGTGATGAAATAGATGAAAAATCTAAGCAAAATATTAACACACCAAATTCAATAATACATTCAACGGATCATACACTTATCTAATGAGATTTACCCCAGGCATGGAAGGATGGCTGAACATCTACTAATCAATCAATGTGATACACTGCATTAAGAAAAGGAAGGATAAAATCATATAACCATCTCAAAATATACAGAAAAGGCATTTGAAAAAACTCAATATCTATTATGATTAAAAAAAAAAAACCTCTCAACAAAGTGGATATAGAGGGAAGACACCTCAACACAATAATGGTAATATATGAAAAACCCACAGCTAACATCATTCTCTATGGTAAAAAGCTGAAACCATTTCCTTTAAGATCAGGGATAAGAATGCCCGATATCACACTTTTATTCAACATAGTACTGATAGTCCTAGCCAAAGCAATTAGACAAGAACAAGAAATAAAATTCATCTAAATATGAAAGAAGTAAAACTGTCACTATTTGAATATTACATGATATTAATATACAGAAAACTCTAAAGACTCCACACACACAAAAAAAATTAAGAACTAAAATAAATTAAGTGAAGTTGCAGGATACAATATCAATATACAAAAATCTGTTGCCTTTCTATTACTAATGAACTATCATATCAGAAAGATAAATTAAGAAAACAATCTTGTTTACAACTGCATCAAAAAGAATAAAATAACTGGAAATAAATTTAACCAATAAGTGAAAGTCCCGTGCCATAAAAACTATGTTTATGAAAGAAATTAGACACAAATAAATGGATAGACCTTTCATGTAATTGTGTTGGAAAGAATATTGTTAAAATGTCCATACTACCCAAATCTGTCTACAGATTCAATGCAATTCCTATCAAATTCCAATGATATTTCTACACAGAAGTAGAATAATCCTAATATTTGTATGAAACTATAAAAGATAGCCGAAGCAATCTTGATAAAGAAGAACAGAGCTTGAGGCATCATGCTAATTTTAAACTATAGTACAAAGCTACAGTCATCAAAACAGTATGGTGTTGGAATAAAAATAGACCCATAAATCAATGGAACAGAAGAGAGCTCAGAAATAAACCCATGCATATCTCATCAATTAATTTATGACAAAAAAAAGTCAGGAACATACAATGGGGAAAGGACAGTCTAATAAATGATGTGGGAAAATGGGACTACCTCATGCAAAACAATAAAACTTGATCATTGCCTTATACCATACACAAAGAAATTAATCAAAAATGGATTAAAGACTTGAACATAAGAGTTGACACCATAAAACTCCTAGAAGGAAACATAGGTAGTGAACTTATTTACATCAAACTTGTGAAGAAATTCTGGATTTGAAATCAAATGCAAAGGGAACAAATCTAAAAATAACAAGTAGAACAATATCAAACTAAAATCTGTGCATAATAAAAATGAACAGATAACCTGCTGTATGGGAAAAGTACTGCAAATCAAACATCTGATAAGGGTTAATATTTAAAAATATAAGAAGAACTCCCATAACTCAATAGCAAAAAGTAAACAATCCTATTTAAAAATGGGCAGAATCTGAATAGACATTTTCCAAAGAAAACATAGAAATGGCCAACAGGTACATGAAAAACTGCTCAACATTGCTAATCACCAGGGAAATACAGTTAAATATTATCTCCTATCTTCTAGAATGACTATGGTCAAAAAAAATCAAGAAATAACAAGTATTGGAGAAGACATGGAGAAAAAGGACTCCTCAGTCACTGTTGGTGGGAATGTACATCATTGCACACACTGTGGGAAATAGTATGGGGGTTCCTCCAAGAAATTAACAATAGAACTACCATACTATCCAACAATTCTACTTCTGCATACTTAACCAAAATGAACAAAAACTCTAACTCGAAAATATATATGCACCCCAAATTTGTTACAGAATTATGTATAATATCCAAGATATGTAAGCAACCTAAGTATTTGTCAATGGATAAATGGATAAAGAAAATTCAGTATGGATATGAAATGAAATATATTTAGCAATAAAAATGATCTTGCCATTTGCAAAAACATGGAGAGAGCTTGATGACTTTGTATTAAATGAAATCACACAGTGAGAGAAATACCATAAATCTAATATGTGGAGTCTAAAAACAAAACTGAGATCTTAGATACAGAGAACAGAAACATGTTTGCCAGAAGTGGGGGGTTGGGGTTGAATGAAATTGGTGAAGATACATGTTCAAAGGTACAAGCTTCCAGGTATAAAATAAGCCATTGGATTCAATGTACACTATGGTGACTATATTTAATAATATTGTACTGTATACTTGAAAGTTGCTAAGCGAGTAGATCTTTAAAAACAAGTACCTATGTATGGTGATGGATGTTACTTGATTTCAATAAGATGTCATTATGTTATATACCTGAAACTGATATAATGTAATGTCAATTATATCTTAGAAGAAGAAAAAGGAGGAGGAACAGAAAGAAGAAACCTGCCCTATTGGCCTCCATAAGGAAGGGAAAATGTGAAGCTGCAATGTTTTCTCTCTAGTCTCCTGTACTTGGTTTGAAAACAGGAGCGCTTTTTAATTCTAGTGTTCTTCCTCAAAGTGGATATGATGGGAAGAGATGAGTTGTGAGTATCCTCATGACTTCATCATTGTTTGCCAACAAGATTCTCATCACAGTGCAGTTGAAAAAGTAAGCCTAAATTCTGAAAATTTTTCTAACCACCTCTTCTAAAACAGATTCCTTTTTCTAACATAGTAGTTATGTCTCCAAAGCCCACAACTGTCAGGCTTCCTTCATATTTGCTCAAAGCCCTCACAGAAAATCATTTGCTACGTTATCTTACTTAGGAAAATATTTTCTAATACTAGAAACCCAATCATTCTTAAAGTCAATTTTACATACTAAGGCATATTAAAAACATTGTTATTATAATATCCCCAACACCTAGGTGAATACCTAGATTCTGAATACCTAGATCAATGTCTGCAAGATAGTAGATATTCGGTAAAGATTTTTCAGCACTTAAGGAATATTTAATTTTATTTTAAAACGTTGTCACTTGCTCTTCTGTTCTCATGCTCCTGGGTGAGATAATTTCGAAGGTAACTTGATTTCTAAGAATGTAAGGTCTACAGGGCATAGGGATTCCCATTCTTTCATTGCTGTAGCCCCAGTACTAAAAACCTTAATAAATGTTTAGACTTTAATAAATGTTCATTGGATGAAGTAGAAACATTTATATTAACATTTAATTTAGTTGTAAAATATAACAAATGTGCCAAAAAGAATATGACAATCATGTACCAAACTCTCAGCTATGCTGTCTTTTCTCCAATTTTTGTTAAAATAAACAAAGTTTGACCACCTCTGCTCTTCCCTAGATTTACTTTTTTAAATTTCTGTGTAGCATGTGTATGCTTTATATGTTTACAATAAATATATTATAATCAATATGTATTATTTTATATTTAAATTTATTTATATATGGAAATACTTTTTATTCTAGGAAGTTGAGGCTTTTATTCTAAGATTGTAAGGCTATGACAGTATTTTAAAAATACTTTTAGTTTCTTTTTCCCATACTCTAAAGTTACTTATGTTCTTTAAAATCTCAGAAAAACTCAGCTTTAGGCCCAGCCTGCATGTCTTTATTTCTCTTTTACCATTCTTTTTTGTCTAATATTAAAATTGGAATCATAAAAGGAAAAAAAGCAAAGATTCATAAGGGAAATATAGTGAAGAAAGGAAAAATGATCACATTTATATTTTGATCCTATCACAGGATCAGCTGAAGGCTCCTGACAGATATTTCATTTTAAGCTGATCCTCACTATCCACTAACCAGTGGTGCATATTGTGTATAATATTTGCATTTATTTGGTTATCAAATAGTTATCCTTAGTAGCTGTCCATAGTCTTAGGTGCTGCACTACAAATTAAGTATTCATCACTTAACAAGACAGGTTCCTTACCTCAGAGAGCTTACTATTCAATAGAGGGAAAAAAAGAACAAAAATATTGAAGAGTAAAATATAGATACATATATTGGATTATAGGTAATTCTGAGCTCACATGTGGCAAGAATAAAAGACATTGAGAATTACATGATTTTCCAGAGACAGTTGCCTTTAAGCAAAAGTTAAGTAGGGGTGAAATAAATATAGCCAGCATAGGGATTCAAAATCCAGAAAGAGCCTAGTACTCTCAAAGGGGCTAATAATTTCTATATACTAGTTACAAAGGGAAGAATGACCAAAAATACAGCTAAATAGACAAGATAGACCATAAAAGGCCATAGGAATATTTTTTATAGAAAACATTGATCAGTTTGGGATACTATATCAAATATGAGAGACTAGGTGGCTTAATCAACAATTTACTTCTGATAGATCTTGATGCTAAAAATCTCCAGATTAAGGGGCCAGCATATTCCATTCCTGGTGATAACCCTCTTCCTGGTTTGCAGATAACTGCCTTTTTACTATCTGTTCGCACGGTGGAGAGAGAGCACTCTGTTCTCTTTATAAGGGCACTGTATTAAGGCCTCTCCAAAACCAAAAGTGCTAGCAGGTAATATTTCTCTACCCTCCTCTCCCAGCCTAGATAGCCAGTTCATAATGGACAACTCACATCTCATGGTAACTTGGTTGCCCGTAGTCAAGCATTCAGTGTCTACCATGGTCCAGTAGCAAGCCAAGAACTGTTTCTTAAAAGGAGAGCATCTGCAAAAGATGGGGCTGGTCTTTGCTCCCAAATCCCAAGATCCTGCAGTATGATTCACTCTAAGTGCCTTCTAAAGACTTCGAACAGCATCTGTAAGAACAAATTGAGGGTTGATGGGGGGTGGGAGGGAGGGCAGGGTGGGTGATGGGTATTGAGGAGGGCACCTTTTGGGATGAGCACTGGGTGTTGTATGGAAACCAATTTGACAGTAAATTTCATATATTAAAAAAAAAAAAAAATAAAAAAATTAAAAAAAAAAAAAAAAAAAAAGAACAGCATCTGTATCTGCCACTGACACTTCAGCATCATTGTATCTGCTAGATCGCATGTGAGTTTGCACAACAGCCCAGGCCTATTGCAGAGTCTTTTCTTGTTTGGCACCCCACTTAAAACGAACAGTTTCTTGGACCATTAAGTAAAACAGCCAGAGAACACACTGAAATAATGAATATGTTGCCTTCAAAATCCAAAAGGCCCCCTAAGCATTATACCTCTTTTTTAGTTGCAGGAGGGGCTAGATACAGCAAGCAACCTGTTCCTCTTAGAAAGCTTATCCTGACAGGTCTCACACCACCATGGACACATCATGAGAGTGTGCCTTAAAGCTGCAATGTTAAAACCAGAATTTCTTCTTAGTAAGCCCATATCTATAAATTTTTACTGATTCTACATTATGTTCCTTTTACACTATCCCAAATCCTTTTCATCCATTCCCATTTTTCCAAGATTTCTGCCAGTATAATTTAGAAAACCGTAGTTCTTTTAGCATATAGCACACCTCCTCGTAGGACACACTTTGTATCGCACTTTCAGGGACCTACTATCACTTGAGTCTAGCTATAGGGTTGTAGAAGCAAAAAGGAGTGGTAAGGGTGAATCCTGAGGAAAATCAGCATTGTCTTACAGGGTAGCTGCCTCAGAGGACACCATTAGTTTCCTCAGGCAGTATAAGGTTAATCCCTTCAGAAAGAGATAGAAAGGCCAAGACCACCATGGGTGGAGAGGGCAAATTCATTGGGAATGGATTCTGCTGCCACTGGAGGGGTTGAGAGGCCACTTCTGCTGAAGGTGGGGTGGCTAATTCCACCCACCTTTTCCACAGACAAAACTTATCAGAATTTAGGGGCTCCATTACCCATCTTTATGAGAGTTTTTCCACACATCCCATTCCAATTTGTAGGAGCCCCATGATCTCCTAACCATTGCCCTCATTTTAACTGTAGACACCTTTAAAAGCTAAAAGTTCCACTTGTGTTGTGATGTAGCCAGTCTCAACATGAGGCTCTGTGTTTGGTTTTCAGCAATTCCAACCCTGTTGTTATAGTTAGGGCACATATAGAAGTTCTGGTGTCATTGAATCCCTGAGCTCATCCTTTTCTTTCACCATATTGTTCAGGGACATTAGGAGCTACCATAGTCACTAACTAGCTTTCAAAAAATGTGCAGAGGTATAATATACAGAATTACCTAGCTCCTGGTTTCTTGAGCAGAGTTGACACACAGTTTCACATTAGTTTCAGATGTACAACTTAGTGATTTGACAAGTGTGTATATTATGCTAGGTTTGACATAAGTATAGCTACTGTCTCATTACATCACCATTACAATATCATTGACTGTATTCCTTATGTTCTATTTTTTATTCCCATGACTTACTGGGAGTCCTGGAACACCATAACTGGAAGCCTTTATCTCCCTCTCCCCTTTTACCTATTTTTGTTCAGACCTTCACCTCCCTCCCCTCTGGCTACTATCAGTTTGTAGTAATGTTCCAATTCTACTTTCTAATTTTTTTCAGATTTCATTTATGAGTGAACTCATATGGTATTGGTCTTTCTTAGTCTGACAAATTTAATTAGCATAATACCCTCTAGGTCCATCAATATTGTCTCAAATGTCATGATTTCATCATTTTTATGGCTGTGTAAATATTCCTGTGTGTGTGTGTGTGTGTGTGTGTGTGTGTGTTTATGTATCCTTGTCAATTCATCTACTGATGGACACTTACGTTGCTTCCATATCTTGGCTACTGTAAATAATGCTGCAACAAACATAGGGGTTTATAAGTCTTTTTGAGTTAGTGTTTTAATTTTATTTGGGTAAATATCCAGTGGTGAAATCATTGGATCATATGGTTTTTCTATTTTTAGCTTTTTGAGAACTCTCCATATTGTTTTCCAGAGTGGCTGCACCAATTTACGTTCCCCCCAACAGTTCATCCATGTTCCTTTTTCTCCACATCCTCACCAACACTTGTTTCTTGTCTTTCTTTTCATATTTATTTATTTTGAGGGGGAGGTGCAGAGGGAGAGGGAGAGAGAGAATTCCAAGCAGCTCAATGCTCACTGCAGAGACCAACACAGCTCAGTCCCACAATCATGTGATCATGACCTGAGCCAAAATTGAGAGTCAGATGCTTAGCCAACTGAACCTCCCAGGCACTCCTCTTGTCTTTTTTATGTTAGCTATTCTGATAGGTGTGAGGTGAGATCTCCTTGTGTTCAACTGCATTTCCCTGATGAGTGATGTTGAGCATCTTTTCCTGTGTCTGCTGACCATTTATATGTCCTCTATAGGTCTTATTTGAAAAAATGTCCTTTGCCCATTTTTAAATTAGATTATTATTTTTGTGTGTGTGATGTTGAGTGATATAAGTTCTTTATATATTTTGGGTAACAATCCCTTATCACATCTATCCTTCTCCCATTCAGTAGGTTGTCTTTTTTTTTTTTTTTACAATTTCCTTTGCTGTGGAAATGTTTATTTTTATGTAGTAAATAGTTTATCTTTCCTTTTTTCCCCTCGCCTTAGGAGACATATGTAGAAAACTGTTGCTATAGTCAATGTCAGAGAAATTACTGCCTATGTTCTTGTCTAGAATTTTTATTTCAGGTCCAAAATTTAGGTCTTTAATCCGTTTAGTTTATTATTATGCATGGTGTTAGCAAGTTGTCCAAATTCATTCTTTTACATGTATCTATCCAGTCTAGCACCATTTAAGAGGCTATCTCTTTCTCATTGTATATTCTTGCCTCCTTTGTAATAGTTCCTTGTTTCTTTTAAGTGGTAGGTTAGGACTAATTTGTGTATCTCTATAAACAGTTCACATCATGGAAAATCAGTGCTCTTTTTACTACTAGTAATAGTGTCTGTAGAGTTTTTAAATCTAATCAGAGAGCCAATTCCAGAAACCTCGGAACCAATTTTAAAAAACTCACTCTTAAAATTTTGTTTCTCTTGATTCATTCTCAGTGCCAAAATATCTATATTAGAGCTCTTTAGATAAAGAGGGCCAATAATTATACATATTCACAAACATATATGTAAATATATTTATAGTTATTTGAAGTGTTTTATTATAAGGAATTGGCTCACATAATTATGGAGTTTGAGAAATCCCACAATATGCCATCCACACACTTGAAACCCAAGAAAGCCATGATGTCAGGGTAAGTACAAAGGCCTGAGAAACAACAGAGCCAATGATGTAGATTGCAGTCTAGTTGTGATGATCTTAGAACCAGAAGTACCAAGAGAAAAAGACTGACATTCCTCTCAAGTAGTCAGGCAAGAAGGGCTGAAATCTACCTTCCTCTGCCTGTTTGTTCTATTCAGGCCCTCAAAAGGTTGGAGAATGCCCACCCACACTGGGGAGGGAAACTGCTTTACTGAGTGTACCAATTCACATACTAATTTCATCCAGAATCACTCTCACAGATACATGCAGAAATAATATTTAGCCAAATATCTGAGCGTGTAAGATCCATTAGAGTTGATACACAAAATTAGCCATTATAGGCACTAATCCTATCATCCTCACCAAACCCTATGACATCCCAAAGGCCCGTCCTCTAAATATCATAACATTGGGGATTAGGCAAATATCATAATCATTTGCCATAATGATTAGGGAGAAAGTAACCCAAATACTCAGTTAATAGCAAATATCATCAGATGGACATGTTAGAAAATCTGTGTTGCAAATCTGAGCAGAACAACCTGGAGGAAATTATCTGCCTAGAGTAGTGATAAATAAGATCAACATAAATAGATATATTCACAACAAGTATAGGAGGTAGAACTGACAATTCTTGGCGATTAGATTTGGAAGAAGATGGAATTAAATATGACCCAGGTGTATGGTGCTGAGGGCATATTGTGAGGCATCATGAATAATATATTAAAGAGTATTAAGCTCCCTCACATTTTCTCCATACTTCTTCCTTAAAAGTTGTGAGAACTTGTGAGTGGAGGGAGTCTTTATGCTGAATGTTCAGTTCTCTCCCAAAGATCTTGGTTCCGTTTATTTTCTTAACTTTATTGGTGTTTTGCCTCTATGTGTTAACATACCAAACAATATTTTGAGATAATAAGCAACCAAAAAAGTATCTTTTCTCCCAGAAGAGACCATTCAGCAAGAAATAGCAGGTCAAAGGGAAACACACAACGAAACAAAAAAGTGTAATAAAAGTATTCATAGTTTTCAAAATGTAACTATTTTTCAATAGCTTTCTCACAGAGAAAAACGTAGACTTAGTCCCCTGGGATCATCTATATTTATGAAATAAATATTTAAGAAAAAATAAAACACAGTAAAATTACTGAGCACCTGCTTTGTGTCGAAAACTTTCTTTAATCAACAATGTCAACTTCTGTATCCATAAGACCCTATAAGTTGTTTCTATTTTAAAGATAAAACAAACAAGGTTGGTAGAATTTATGTAATTTATCTAAATCCATGGAACAGATGGTGTTAGAATTCAAATATAAGTTTTCCTCTGCCTTAAACATCAGAGAGTAAAATTTTCATAAATATTATTTTAAAATGTGATTTTAAGTTCTAACCCCCTCAGGTGTCAAAATTTAACCTCTAAAGAAATTAAATTTCTACACTTAAAAGTTTGGAACATAAGTAATAATACACCAAGACAAAAATGATGACAAAGCCTCAGTAAAATTTTTGTAAGGATATTGCTGCAGGTTAAAGCTATTTAAAATAAGTATAATATATAAGCAGTTGCCAAAACGTATATTAAATAATAAATTTAATTTGAATAATATCAACAAATAGCCTATTTAGTTTAATTTGATAAATTTAAGTTATATTAAGTTATGTATTAAATATCTTTGTTCCTGGACTGATGAAGATGGCAGAGTAAAAGGAACCTGAGTCCATCTTGCATAGACACACCAAAATAACAACTACATGTATACAACTAACTGAAAATGACCCACAGACTGGCAGAATAGACCTTCTACAGTTAATCCTAGATAATAGGCCACACCAAAAAGGGAAGGGCAGAGACAAGGATAGGAAACAAACCCCCAGCAGGAATACACTAAGAACAAATAAGAGGATCAGATTCCATACCGGGCACCCCAGACACTGGGGACACACACTGGGAAGATGAGTCCCCATAATATTTGGCTTGAAAAACCAGTGAGGCTTAATTTCATGAGCTCTTAAAATCAGTCAGGTTCAACTCCTGGTACTTTAAGAGAGCCAGAGAGCAATAAGAAAGTCCTTCCCTTAAAGAGCCAGCATAATAAATAACCTGGCCAAGATACAACATAGAGGCAGCAGTTTGAAAAGCACCCAGGGTATATACCTGAAGGGGAATTATTACTCATCTCAGAACATGTGCTAGACGGGCTGAGATCTTTAGGAGACATCAAAAACAAAAGTTCTGGCAGGTGCTATTTCTCTTCCCCTCCCCAAGCCTAGATAGCTGGACATTTGTAAGAACCAGCATTAACACTCTCCACCTGTCCTGACAGCATCATGTGCCCCACCCCTCACCTAATGCTGTGGTCCAGCCCCGTCCAACCTGTTGGATCCCCATGGAGCCCCCATGGCCATTTCTCCAAAGTGGCTCCCATTCCTATACACCGTACTAGAAGCTCTGGCATGGACCAATGCCAGTCCAAAGTTACTCCTGCCCTAGGGAGAGGGGGAGATGATCCCACATCACAGTGTGCCCACAGTACCAGGAGCTGAGCCACTTAGCTGGTCATGCAGAGAGAAGGCCCTGCCATTAGACGCGCACACAGTTGCACCAGAAAGACGGGGTGCTGACATCTAATCTTATTGCTAGCCCCATCTACAATGAAAGCCTCTCAGATGGCAGCTCAGGGACAGCATTCTGCCTTTCAGAATGTCACAGCTACAGCAAAGTAAGTGTAGAGAGCTATCCTGATTTTTTTTTAATTTTTTAATGTTTATTTATTTTGAAGGAAAGTAAGACAGAGCGTGGGCAGGGGAGGGGCAGAGTAGAGAGGGAGAGACAGAATCTGAAGCAGGTTCCAGGCTCTGAGCTGTCAGCCCAGAGCCCGATGCGGGATTCAAACTCATGAACCATGAGATCATGACCTGAACTGAAGTTGGATGCTTAACCGACTGAACCACCCAGGCGCCCCTTGATTTCTGACACCACCCACCTACCAGTCTGCAGTGGCTTCACATAAGCCCCTCAACAGTGCAGGAACCAAATCCTGTCAGGCATGCCCACAGCAGGAAAACTGGGACAGTGCAGCTGACTGGTTGGAGGGCAAACTCTGCTTATCCACAATAGTAGGGCACACACAACCATATAGCAAATACCCCTGCAGTACCAGGTTCTAGTGAACAGGGCACATTGCACTACAGAGCACCACTGGATTCTTCTTTACAAGGCCAATACGTTTAAGACCAGGAGATATATCTGACCTCCTTAATACATAGAAACAAAAACAGACAAACTTAAGAGACAGAGGAAAATGTCCCAAATTAAAGAACAGGGAAAAATCACATTAAGAGAGCTAAATAAAACAGAAATAAGCAATGTGTCTGGTAAAGAATTCAAAATGGTCATACAGATACTCACTAGTTTTGAGATACCAGTGGAGGATCTCAGTGAAACCTTCAACAAAGAGGTAGAAAATATAAAAATGAAATAGAGGTAAAGAACACATTAACTAAAATAAAAAAATACACTAGGGGGAATCAATAGCAGATTACACTATGAGAAGAATGGACCAGTGATCTGGAAGACAAAGTAATGGAAAGCAATAAAGCTGAACAGCAAAAAGAAGAATAAAAATGCAAATAGGTTAAAGGAATTCAACATGTAATCAAGAGTAATAACATTTGTGTTTACAGGTAATCCAGAAGGAAAAGAGACAGAGAAGGGGGCAAAAAACTGATTTGAAGAAATAATAGCTGAAAACTTCCCTGATCTGTGGAAAGAAACAGACATCCAGATCCAGGAATTTCAGAAAACCCCTAACAAGTTGAACCCAAGGAGGTCCACACCAGGACGCTTAAATCATTAAAATGATTAATCATTAAATGACGAAAAGTGATAAAGACAAATTTTAAGAGTAGCAAGAGAAAACAGTATCATATAAGGGAAAGCTGAAAAGGCCATCAGCTGATTTTTCAGCAGAAACTTTGAAGGGATGATACTTGCAAGGTATTGTTGGGGAAAAAAATCTATAATCAAGAATACTCTACCCAGTGAGGCTATCACTCATAAAAGGAGAGATAATCAGTTTCCAAGACAAAAGTAAAAGGAGTTAAACATAACTAAATCAAAATTACTAGAGAAGTTAAAGGGAATTCTTTGAGTGGAAAGAAAAGGCCATATGTGGAAAAAAATTATGAAAGGGAAAAAATTACAGGTAAAGGCATATATATCATAAAGATAGCAGGTTAATCACTTACATTATCAGTGTAGAGGTTAAAATTTTAAAAAGCAGTTAAATATATCCATAAAAACCAGTCAAGGGATTCACAAATAAAAGAAAGTATGATATCCTACACATAAAATGTGGTGGGGGATGAAAATTTAGCACTTTTAGAATGGGTTCAAACTTAAGCAATCATCAACTTAATATACATTGCTATGCATGAACATAATGGTAACCACAATCACACACCTGTAATAGATACACACACATAAAAAAAGAGGAGTCTGAGAATAACACTAAAGAAAGCTATCAAACCACAAGAGAAAAGGGGAAGAGAAGAAAGTAACAGTTTAGAACTATGAAACATCCAAAAACTAGTAACTAAATGGCAATATCAGTTTCAATAATTACTTTATTTTTAATGCCTGTTATTTATTTTTGAGGGAGAGAGAGATAGAGCATGAGCAGGGGAGGGGCAGAGAGAGAGGGAGACACAGAATCTCAAAAAGGCTCGAGGCTCTGAGCTGTCAGCACACAGCCTGGCACAGGACTCTAACCCACGAACTGTGAGATCACGACCTGAGCTAAAGTCGGACACTTAACTGACTCAGCCACCCAGGTACCCTATATAATTACTTTACAGTAAATGGCCTAAATTTTCCAAGCCAAAGACTGGGGAAACTGATTGGATAAAAAACAAAAGCCAGTGTAGCAATATTTCTATCAGACAAAACACACTATAAAACAAAAACTGCAGCAAGAGACTAAGAATACCCCTACATAACAATAAGAGGTAATCCACAAAGATAATAAAACAATTGTAAGTATCTACACATCCTACATGAGAGCACCTAAGTACACAAAGCAATTATTAGCAGATATGGAGAGAGAAATTAACTTTAATAGAAGGGACTTTAAATTCCCCCATACATCAGTGGATAGATCATCCAGACGTAGTATCAACTAGGAAACAAATGGCTTTGAATGACTCATTAGACCAGAGAAACTAAACAAAATGTTCCATTTAAACAACAGAGTACACTTTCCTTTCAAGTCCACCTGGAACATCCTACAGGATGGTTCACATGTTAGGCTACAAGTCACAATAAATTCAAAAAGACTGAAATGTTATCAAGCACTTTTCACATATTCACAACAATATGAAACTAAAATTCAATTACAAGAAGATCCTGGAAAGAATGCAAAACATGCAAGCTAAACAGCATGCTACTAAACAATGAACAGGGTAACCAGGATATCAAAGAGAAACTTAAAAAATACATGGAGGTAAATGAAAATTAGAGTACAGTATTCCAAAATCTTTGGGATAAAGCAAAAGCAGTTCTAAGAAAGAATTTCATGTAAATAGAGACATATCTAAAGAAACAAAAACAATGTTAAATAAACAACCTAAAAGAGTTAGAAAAAGAACAAGAACCAAAGCTAGTACAAAGAAGAAACAACAAAGATTAGAACAGAAATAAATGAAATAGAGAACAAAAAATACAGAAAAGATCAATGAACCAGGAGCTGTTCCTTTGAAAAGATAAAATTGGTAAACTTTTAGCCAGATTCATCAAGTACAAAACAGGAGTCAAAATAAAAAATATCAGAAATGAAGGAGGAGAAATAACAAATGATACCATAGAAATACAAGGATTATAATATTATAAAAGTTATACACAAACAATCTGGAAAATGTAGAGACAATGGATAAATTCCTAGTAACATTCAACTTTTCAAAACTGAATCAGGAAAAATAGAAAATTTGAGCAGACTGATTACAAGCAATGCAATTGAATCAGTAATCAAAAACCTCCCAAAAAACTAAAGTCTAGCATCAAATGGTTTCACAGGTGAATTCTACCAAACATTTAAAGAAGAGTTAATACATATTCTTCTCAAACTATTCCAAAAAAATAGAAGACTTTCAATATTTTTACATAATGCCAACATTACCCTGATACCAAAACCAGACAAAGAAAATGGACCAAGGACATGAATAGACATTTTTTTAAACAAGACACACAGATGGCCAGCAAACACATGGAAAGATGCTCAACATCACTATCATCATAGTGCAAATGAAAACACAATGAGATAGCACCTCACACCTATCAGAAAGGCTAGACTCAAAAAGACAAGAGATACATTTAGGTGATGATGTGAAGGAAAAAGGAAACTTCGTGCACTTTTTATGAGAAGGTAGATTTGTGCAGCCACAGTGGATAACAGTGTGGTGGTTCCTCAAATTATTAAAAATAAATATACCATGTAATAATTCCACTACTGGATATTTATATAAAGAAAACAAAAACATAATTCGAAAAGACACATGTATCTCTATGTTTATTGGGGCCTTATTTACAATAACCAAAATACAGAAGCAGCCCAAGTGTCCATCAATAGATGAGTGGGCACAGGAGAAATGGTGTGTGTGTGTGCGCATGAGAATAAACATAACAGAATATTACTCAGTCATAAAAAAGAATGGGATTTTGCCATTTGCAAGATGGATGGGCCTAGAGGGTATGTATAATGCTAAGTGAAGTAAGTCACAGAAAGACAAATATATGATTTCATCTATATGTGAAATCTGAAAAACAAAACAAATAAACAAAACCATACTCAAATGCAGAGAATAAACTGGTAGTTACCAGAGAGGATGTAGGTGAGGAAATGAAATAAAGTGTATCAAGAAGTACATACTTTCAGGGGCACCTGCTTGGCTCAGTCAGAGTCAGGCTCTTAATTTCGGCTCAGGTTAGGATCTCTCAGTTCGTGAAATCAAGCCCCGCACCCTCAGGCTCTGTGCTGACAGCACAGAACCTGCTTGAGATTCTCTCTCTCTCTGTGCCCCTTCCCCACTTGTGCTCTGTCTCTTTCTGTCTCAAAATAAATAACTAAATAAACATGAAAAATAAGTACATACTTTTTGTTGTAAGCCACGTATATTAAAATTTCAACATACGGAATATAGTCTGTAATATCGTGATTATGTTGTTTGGTAAAAGATAGTGACTACTGTTAGCTTGGTGAGTACTGAGTAATGTATACAATGTTTTTCTATATTGTATGTCTGAAACTAACATTGTAAGGTTGTACAGCATTATGTCTTACATCTGAAACTAACAGAACACTATGTTAATCATCCATTCATTACAAAAAGATAAAGAGAAATAAAAAATATTTTTTCCTTTTCAAGTTGTGCTTTAAATAATAGAATATGTAACTTTTAATATTTCGCATTTTTAATAGTCTATTCTGCTAAATAAAATAACAACATATTTCATAAACTATTATACAATTTAAATCTTATGAGTTTAATTTCATAAAAAATTAAGTGTATGCTCATTTTGGGTAACTTAAAAATATTATGCTTCAACTCTGGTCTCAAACATAAGATTTAGTGTCAGCACTAGAAATAACCTATTTTTTGTACATTTTCTTTTTACAACAAAATGTTTGTGTTAATCAAAAAGATTAGGATAACATTTTCAAATCCACTTTTCCTTTTCCCTCTTCACGTATAGAACTGCACACATCACATTTGTTAAAACTGCAAAGTCTCTTGATGTTAGTCAGGTAACATTTTATCCCTCAAATTTTATTGACATCAAAATAGGACAGTCAGTATTAAATCCATAAAATATTCACAAAACATTAAGCTTTACACATTTGGCAATTAAATGACATAAAAATAGGAAATGACTACCATTCTATGTGGTGAGAATCAGGTGCTCACTGTTCCTAGCTGGCAACTACACACTGGTTCAAAGGCAGCAGAGGCAAGAGGTAGTCATTTGGAGGACATTGAACACTATGATTTAGAAGCACATTATATTGCTATCCCAGCGTCATATACCACTCCACCTTTCTCCAAGGTAGTCTTATAATTATAGAAAGGAAGGTTCGGTGGATACAATATGAAGACAGAGAATACACATTTATTCTGTGGAGATATCCTACTCATACTATGCATGCTCTGTGATATTGAACACAACCACTCATAAAAACTTGTCACCATCACCCTGATTTTTCCCATCAATCCTGCACTCAACTGTTCTTTCTTTCTCAATACTTTTAGGATCAGAGACAACCTGAACATCAACCAGTGACTGCAGGTACCTTGCATGTTTTTCCCCATAACATGGAAAATATCTTGTCTATAATTCCATTGGGAGGATAAATTAATAGAATTGCTATGTTTTCATTTTCTGAAATACATGATATTTTTTGTTCTCCTTGAGGCAGTAATCCAATTATTTTTCATCTTTACAAAAATACAGGAGTTTCCTTCAGAATAGCCAAAATCAGAATCTTCCACCCCACTGCATGTGCTGATAGCACAGAGCCTGCTTAGGATTCTGTCTCCCTCTCTCTCCTCCATCCTCGTTCATGTAGCTCTCTCTCAAAAAAAATAAACGTTAAAAAAAAAAACTAGGTAGAAATCAAGATCAAACCCCACACCTTGATGTGTGATAGGAACTCTGAAGTTGGTCAAGTTGTAGATGTAGAGCTTATACTCAGCCAGGCTCTGTTTAAAGGACTTTTCTTTCCTTGTTGTGGTGATGGGTCTATGGCAAAAAGGGGAGACAGCCACATGGGTAGAGGTGGGAGGATAGAAGTACACATTTACATGCCAGGCTCTCCTATCAAATGACACTACACATTTAAAATTTAAAAAAAATCATGCCTATGTTGTGTGCTACAGAAACTTAGATACAATAATTGCATATAAAACCTGACCTAATTGTGGTAAAGCAAGGCAATGCAGAAATGCACTTCAGGAAGTAGACACTAATGCACCCAACACCTCAGACACCTCCACAGGATCTTCCGGAAAGACTCTGCCCCTGACCATTTCAGGCATTGACCTGGCCTCCTGGACTTTCAAGGAGGGTGATGTGCTCCCATAGAGCATCCACAGGGAGTTGCGATGGGGAGCATCCTGGGTGGGATAATTCACTTTTTGCTTCACTTTTTAGCCAAGTCAATCAATCAGATTTTACTGTCATTTGACATGATACTTTGGTGCAAACAGTGTGAGTACCTGGATGGGAAGAATGGTTCTAGCAGTTTATGACAGAAAAGACACCTGCCTTCCTTCCAGGAAGTGACTATTTTCTCACACAGCAGACACAGAGCCAGGCTACAGGGGGCCAAGGCCAAGTCTGAGTAATGATGCCCCTGCGTGTGGGCAGGCCAAGGCCCTCAAACCCCAGCACTTGGACAAGCAGGGGAGGGCAGGCTGTAAAGCCCTGGGTGACACTGCTTTAAGAACAGGAGCAGGGACCCTCCTGGTGGCCCAAAGTCAGGGGAGGGAAAATGGAGGTGATGGTGAGAGACCAGGTAGGGAAAATAAGTGCTATGAAACCTCACAGCATGAAAAATTTCCTGTCAGGCGTCGTGGGAACAGTGACTCCTGCTCAATATCCACAGGACTGTTCTCAACACAGGTGATAAAGTGAAAGATTGACCATATTTGTCAGGGGTCCTGACTGCCTAGGATGTGGGCAAGGACAACACGCACTCAGAAGAACTAAAAGTCCCTGAAATGGCTCCACATCACAATTTGTCAAAAACAAACAAACACAAAGCTTAAATGCATAAAAATCAATTACCAAAGCCCTTCTAAGGAACATGATTACATTAATAAATTCAGTGGCATAACCATTTTCAGAAACAGAAGATATATAAACAATATAAAATATAAAAGCAGCATGTATATATCCCTCCTGACCTCAGAAAACCAATGAAAGGGATTTATACCATTTCTGTCTCCAAAGCAAAAGTTATTTACTAGTACCTGATACCAAAACTGCATTATTACTTATGACTTGTTTTTTATTCACTGAACAAACATCTATTGAGCACTGTTAAGGCCAAGCCACTCTTCTAAGCACTAGGCACATATTCCTGAAAAAATAGCAACTCCAATCTTACTCTGAGCTATAATGCTGTGATATTTTATTAGTTAATATGTTATGGCTAAACTTTTTAACAAGTTTCCAAGCCATAGTTTTATAAACCAATGTAGAATAGACGGAGAACCTATAGCAAAGTCAAGGTTATTACATTTGAAACTTTTTGAATTTTTTCTAAACTTCAGTTTTAAAATTGTACCTTTTTTCACATAGTACAGCTAATGAGAAAACAACTATATGTGTATGTATATGATAATTAGCAATACTTTTAAATCCAAAATAATGTATTAAAAGATGTTACTTTTAGCATGCAAGTTAGTGAGCACTGTTAGTGCTATTTTCTATTCAAACAGCAACATTGAAGTCTATAATAAATTCCTTATATAACCTTAAAATGTCAAGTTGGAGTGATGTCCTACTGATGATGCAAGACAAATTTTATTTAAAGATCTTGAAGTAAAAACACAAATATTATAAAAATCACTGTCAAAGAAGTATAAACCTAGATTGATGCCCATTTCCCTCTTCATATTTTAAGATTTTCTTCAATTTATTTAAACAAAATAGTTTACCCCTTTCTCCCATCGGCCACCAACCCCCACCTCTTACAATCATCAATCTGTTTTCCTTATTTATGAGCTTACAGTTTTGTTTTTAGTTTCCCTATATCAGAGCGATCATATGATATTCATCTTACTTTGACCTATTTCACTCGGCATAATGCCCTTGAGGTCTGTCCATGTTGTTGCAAATAAAAAGATTTCATTCCTTTACATGGATGAGTAATATTCCATTGTGTGTGTGTGTGTGTGTGCGCGCGCATGCGCTCATGCGTGCATGTGTACCACCATTTCTTTTTTTTTTTTTTTTTTTTTTACCACCATTTCTTTATCCATCTATCCATCAATGGCACTTAGGTTACTTCCATATCATAGTTATTGTAAATAATGTTACAATAAATATAGCTTTTCAAATTCGTATTTTCACTTTCTTTGGATAAAAACTCAGAAGTGGAATTGAAGGATCACATGGTAGTTATGTTTTTAATTTTTGGAGGAACCTATATACTGCATCTTACTGTCTGCAACAAATTCCATTTCTACCTATAGTGCACAAGGGTTTCCTTTTCTCTATACCTTCGCCAACACTTGTCTTTTTGATGACAGTCATTTTAACAGGCATGAGGTGATATCTCACTGTGGTTTTGATACGCAGTTCCCTATTAGTGATGCTGAGCATATTTTTATATATCTGTTGGTCATCTGTATGTATTCTTTGGAAAAATGTCTATTCATTTCTTAAGAAATTTTTTAGGGGTGCCTGGGTGGCTCAGTCAGTTAAGCATCTAACTTTGGCTAAGGTCATGATCTCACAGACCTTTGAGAGACCTTGAGCCCCACATCGGGCTCTGTGCCGACAGCTCAGAGCCTGGAGCCTGCCTCAGATTCTGTGTCTCTGTCTTTCCCTGTTGTGCTCTCTCTCCCTCTTAAAAATAAATAAAAATTAAAAAAAGATTTAATTGTTCTCTTTTGTGCTGTTGAATTCTAGGAGCTCTTTATACATTTTAAATATTAGCCTCTTGTCAGATATAGTGTGCAATTATTTTCTCCCATTTAATAAGTTGTCTCTTCACTTTGTTAGTTTCCTTTACTGTGCAGAAACTTTTTAGTGTAATGTAGTCCCACTTACTTGTTTTTGTTTTTGTTGCTTTTGCTTTTGGTATCATATTCAAAGAAAATCATCGCCAACACCTATGTCAAGGAGCTTACTGACTTATGTTTCCTTCCAGGAGTTAATGGTTTCAGGTTTTACCTTCAAAGTCTTTAATCCATTTGAGATGTTTGTGTATGGTGTAAGATAGTGCTCTGGTTTCATTCTTTTCCATGTAGCTGTCCATTTTTCCCAACGCCATGTATTGAAGAGACTAGATTTTCCCATTATATATTCTTGCCTTCTTTGTTGTAAATTAATTGACCATATATGCATGGGCTTATTTCTGGGCTATTTTGTTTCATTGTTCTGTGAGTCTATTTTTATGCTAATGTGTAATTAAAAAAAATTCAATGTTTATTTTTGAGAGAGAGAGAGAGAGAGAGAGAGAGAGAGAATGAGTGGGGGAGGGGTAGAAAACGAGGGAGACACAGAATCTGAAGCAGGCTCCAGGCTCTGAGCTGTCAGCACAGAGCCTGACGCAGGGCTTGAGCTCACGAACCACAATATCATGACCTGAGCCAAAGTTGGACACTTAACCAATTGAGCCACCCAGGTGTCCTGCAATGCCACAGTTTTGATGACTATAGCCTTGTAACATAGTTTTAAATCAGGGAGCATGATGCTTCCAGCTGTTCACTCCTTCCTCAAGATTGCTTTGGATGATCAATTTGTAATTTCATACAAATTTTAGGATTGTTTGTTTTATTAATGTGAGAAATTCCATTGCAAGTTTGATAGGGATCACATTAAATCTGTCAATTGTTTTGGGCAGCTATGGACATTTTAACAATGTTCTTTTTTTCAAACCATAAGTATTCCATTTATTTGTGTGTTCAATTTCTTTTATTAATATCTTGTAGTTTTCAATATACAGGTCTTTCCGTTTCTTGGTTAAATTTATTCCTCATCTTATTCTTTGTGATGCAATTGTAAATTGGATTAATCTGTTAGTTCATTATCAGTGTAAAAACCAGATTTTTGCATATTGATTTTGTATTCTACAATTTTATTGAATTTTTTATTAGTTCTAACAGTTTTTTGAATAGTCTGTAGGGCTCTCTTTATATATAATATGTCATCTTCAAATACTGAGAGTTTGATATTTTCCTTTCTGATTTGGATGACTTCTTTTTCATACCTAATTGCTCTGGCTAGGATTTCTAGAACTCTGTTGAATAAAGGTAATGAGAGTAAGCATTCTTATCTATTTCCTGATCTTAGAGGAAAAGCTTTCAGTGTTTCACCATTAAATATGATGTTAACTGTGGGCTTGTCATATATGGCTCATATTATGTCATGTTCCTTATATACCTGCTTTGTTGAGAGTTTTTATGATGAATGGATGTTGAATTTTTTCAAAAGCTTTTAATGTCTCTATTGAAATAACCCTATCATTTTTATCCTTCATTGTGTTAACATGTTTATCACATTCGCTGATTTGAAGATGTTGAGCCATCCTTGCATTCCTACAATAAATCCCATTTAATCATTTTGTATGATTCTTTTAATCAATTGTTGGATTTGGTTTGCTAATATTTTTTTGAGGATTTTAGTATCTATGTTCATCAAGGATATTTGCCTGTGATTTTTTTGAGTGGCATCTTTCATTTGGGGACTAAGGTAATGCTATGCTCGTAAAATGTGTCTGGAAGAGTTCCACCCTTTCTGTATTTTGGAAACATTTGAGAAGGACTGGTTAATTATTCTTTAGGTATTCAGTAGAATTCATCAGTGAAGCCATAAGGTCCTAGACTTTTGTTGGGAGGTCTTTGAATACTGAGCTAAATCTCCTGTCTAGTTATTGGTATGTTCAGATTTTCTATTTTATCATGATTCGGTCTTGGTAGTTTGTGATTCTAGGAATTTATCTATTTCTTCAAGGTTATCCAATTTATTGGTGTATAATTGTTCATAATAGTCTCTTATGATCTTTGTATTCCTGTGGCTATCAGTTGTAACACTGCTTTCATTTTTGATTTTGAGTCTACTTTCTCGAGGGGAGGAGGAAGAGAGTCCAGCTAAAGATTTGTCCATTTTGTTTATCTTCTCAAAGAACCAACTGTTAGTTTGATCTTCTCTGTTGTATTGAGTGACCATTTATGCTCTAATCTTTGTTCTTTCCTTCCATATACTAACTTAGGAGTTCATTTTTTCCCTGTCTAGTTCCTTAAGGTGTGATGTTAGGTTGAGACCTTTCTTCTTTTTTCGAGGTAGGAATTTATGGCAATCAACTTGCCTCTTAGAACTTTTTTTGTCATATCCCATCCCATAAATTTGGTTTTTCATTTTTGTTTTTCTCAAGGGATTTTTTTTTTATTTCTTCATTGACCTATTCATTGTTCAGTAGCATGTTATTTAATATCCCAATATTTGTGAATCTTCCATGGTTTTTTTTGTACCACTAATTTCTAGTTTCATACCTTGTGGTCAGAAAAGATGCTTAATAGCTTCAATACTCTTAAATTTATTAAGACTTGTTTTGTGCCCTAATGCATAATCTTGGAGAATATTTTATGAGCACTTGAGAATTTATATTCTGTTGCTTTGGGTAGAGAGTTAACTAACATGTCATTTAAGGTAGAGTTTCCTTATAGAATTTCTATGGATAATCAATTCATTGGCGTAAGTGTGATATTAAATTCTCATACTCATTGTATTGCTATGTATTTCTATCTTAGGTTTGTTAATAATTGCTTTATATATGTACGTGCTTCTCTGTTGAGTACATAAACATTTGCAACTCTGTCTCCTCATGGGAGAAATTAGTCCATTTAAAGTCATTGTTGACAGGTAGGTGCTTATTGCCTTTAGTTATTTGTTTTCTAAGTGTTTTTATAGCTTCTCTCTACTCCTTTTTTCTCTTGTTCTCTTCCTCTGTGGTTTCATGACTTTCTTAGTAATACACATATATTCTTTTCTCTTTATATTTTATGTGTTAACTATGGGTTTTGCTTTGAGGTTACTATGATACTTACATGTAACTACTTATATCTATAACGATCTATTTTAAGTAGATGATGAGTTTGATCCCATTCTAACACTCAACATTTTACTCTTTCTACTTATCAAATAAGTAGGAACCTAGATTGATGATCAGTGTTTTTCATATGTATAACACACGCACCAAAAAAATGCTGTTTTCCCATCATATTTAAAAAAGGAAACCAAATGCACTTCAAATAATTGTGGTATCTTTCATTGTTTCGTTCTTAGTGACACTGACAACAGCTGCTATATAAGCTGGGTGAATAATTTGGACTTCAGACAAGAGGCTGGAAGAACATATCCCTGGTATTGCTCTATTTGTTGGGCTGCTATATTGGGAAAATTTCTTTAATAACCAATATTCCTGTGAGGGGTTTGTTCTTGAGCAGCATCAGAAATGCCAAATACAACTGAAACTCAGAGAATTACACATCAACTTCTGTGCATCTCAAAGCTCAGTAGAAGATTAGATAGTTCATGGAATCTGTGTTTTTTGGATCCTTTATAGTATATTATTTAAAGTTCGTGAAGATGTGCACAGAGATAATTATACTTAATTTTTGGGAATGGAGGCAGTAGGCTCAAATTACTACATAAATAGAACTATCACAATATGCTTATAAGCCAAAACCTTAAAAATGTTCATTTTAATTTTACAAAATGGGAAAATTTTCTTAAGTACATAACATTTCCTGAAATTATAAAAATGTTAGCACACTATAAACTGCTTAATATAGAAGTATTAATATTAATAACCATATAGTAATGTAACCATTTTATTAAATATATTGGTCTTCATACACAAATCGTAAAGCAATGTTTTTCCCCCAGTACCTTCAAATTGACTCATTAGCCTGGTTCTCTGTGCTTCTGGGATAAATTCATACGCTGGTCCTCAGGTATTTCCCAAGCCCCAAATAGTTCCATTTAATGAGATGAAATCACAAGTTAGTATAAAAATCAGAACTCTGAACCTCAATTATATTACAGCTTCTTTCCTTCTCCCATGGAATGCTACATGAGGTCTAGAAACTGCACTTGGTGAGAAGAAAATATCTGCTTATTCCTTCTATGCTCATTCTCCTTCATTCCTTAGTTTTATCTTCTGGTGTCACAGTCCCCATCAAAAGTTCAGTTCAACCAAAAAAGAGGTGATTTGGGGTGAGAAGTGCAACCAATTCTATTTTTATATGCTATTGACCTTAACTAGACAGATGTTCAATGCTAACCTCTTTCTCACAATGTTTTTCTCTGTGTTTCCCTGAGAATATCCCCTCCCACCCTGGCAAGTCCCAACTATAACTACCTTGTTATTGAGGAATACTCAACCTGATCTTTCACACCACACCCACCCTAATTCAGCTTTGGCTCTAACAGGATACTTGTAAAGTCTTCTCAATCCTAGTCTAGTTGGGTTCAGCCCATTCAGAACCTAAGAAATTCTCTTGTGGCCCACACCTGACCCAAAGGAAACATGTACCTTTGCCCTGCTATCAGTTCTGCCCAAGCAGATATTCTTTACCTTTGTATTTCTTGGATGTATTTCGGACTCACTTCTGTGGTCCACAATACCTGGGGATGTATATAGGAAGCTTTGATAGTAGTCCTTATAAAACTTTTCTCATTTTAAGAATGAGAAATGTCACAACACTTCTACATGTTTGAAAATGTAATTCTGTTTGTCTCCTTAACTGCACCCTCTATTTTCTATCTAACTCTCACATATCCTCAAAACAGATGGGCTAATAACCCAAAACCATTTATCAGTTTCTCTTTTGTAAGTTTCTTCTACCATTCCAGCACAGTCCACTGGAAATTTAGAGTTCTTGCCCTGGAACCTCAGATAATAGGAGGCAGTTTATTTGGATCAGTTGTTGACTCCCTCACTCCATGGTCACAAATTACAACACTGCCACTGCACCACTACAAAGCTTACTAAAGTCTAATCTTCACAAATCCAAACGAAGTCTGTTTTATGCTGTTTTCAGAATATACGGTTACAAACTGATTGTATCTTCTCACCAACCAAATTCATATGCTGAAATCTGACCTGCAGTATGACAGTATTTGGAGATGGGGCTTTGAGAGGTAATTAGAGTTAATTAGGTAGGGTGGGACTCTCATGATGGCTTTAGTGTTCTTATAAGAAGGGGAAGAGATCTCCCTTTCTCCCACACTCCCCACATGCACACATTTAAGGAGAATCATGTAAGGACACAGAGACAGCTATAAACCAGGAAGAGAGCCCTCAACAGCTCCAAATCAATTAGCACCTTAATCTTAGACTTCCTAGCCCCAGAACCATGTGAAATTTATTTGTTGTTTAAGCCATGCACTCTATGGTATTTTGTTCTGGCAGCTCAAGCTAAGACCGACACCATGGTTCAAAACTCTTGGAAAATTGTCAGAAATGTCTATCTGGGGGCACCTGGGTGGCTTAGTCCATTGAGCATCTGAATTTGGCTCAGGTCATGATCTCAGGTTTGTGAGTTCGAGCCCCACATCAAGCTCCCTGCTGTCAGCCTGTCAGCATGGAGCCCACTTCGGATCCTCTGTCCCCTTTCTGTCCGTCTCCAACTTGCACTCTCCCAAAACAAACAAAAAAAAAATTTAAAAAATCTACATAAATGGCTTAGTCCGGATTTAAACCTAGAGCTATTTGAATGAAACCCTTGTCCTCTTGACATTGCCCACTATTATCTCCTGTGGCTTTACGCTTCTCAGACATGCCTGTGTGACAGTATGTCACAATTTTTCTGTTTCTTCCATAATTGTAATTATCCCTTTACTAAAAGTTTCCCAGCATTTTTCTTAATTGGGTTGAGACATAGTCCCATTGCCAATCACTAGCAGCACCCCTGTTTATCCATTTGCTTTGTATTTATGTACTGCTTTAGTCAGCAAATGTGTACATACACTGTATATATTATCTATATCTATAGACACACACATATATGTGTGTGTGCATGCATGCATAGTTTTGCTTAAGGTATGTTCAAATAATGCCATTGCTAAATTTTGTGCTTATTAATACCTAGAGCCTTGGTGTCTATACATTGCTTTAAAGGTAAGCACATACGTGGCATTCTTCTAATGGCAATATACATATACCTAAAAATATGGTCTAACTGTAACTTGCCATGGCTTGTCAGAGACCCTCAAAGTATCAGGATGTCTGATGATGTTTTAGAACCTGTGTGGGGGTACCTGGGTGGTTCAGTTGGTTAAGCGTCTGACTCTTGATTTCACTTCAGGCGATGATCTCAGTTTGTGAGATCCAGCCCTGTGTCAGGCTCTGCACGAGCAGCAAGAAACCTGCTTGGGATTCTCTCTCTCCCTATCTCTATGCCCATCTCCTGTTCACACTCTTTCATTCAAAATAAATAAGTATTTAAAAAATAAATAAAACCTGTGTGAAACTTACCTCTCCAATAAAGCATAGAGACAAAACAAAAGCCAGAAGTATAATGTACTATACTTCTATATAGGACCTGGTAGTCACTATCCACTGTTGTTCATTGGTAAGTTCTCTTTTTAAAGGAGTAAAAGGAATGGGACAGCACAAGCCCATTGTTAGTAATACAGACTAACAAACTTTTAGAGAAAATCTATTCAACCTGAGTCCAATTAAATTGCTGACATACTTATTTTATTACCCTTATTTTATTACCTTATTTAAATTACCCTGAAGTGATTTCAATATTCCACACATAATCTGAAATCAGTCAAGTTTTTCCATATTTCTTTCCTTAAAGTATGCCATTTATTTGGTATTTATCCAAGAGTATGAGAAAGAACATAAACATGGAATGGGCTAAGATATAATGATCACAAAATGTTATAATTAAATTATTCCTGTGAAGATCTTAGTGGGGTGTTAAACTTCACAATATGTAATATATCTTAGTTGGCTTTGACCACACATGTGTTTGATTGAAGTGAAAATACATTTTCTAGTCACATAAGGTTACTTCTACAGATAATTCCCCTTTGAAAATGAAACTTATATAGGTTCCTACTACATAAATAGAATTAAATTAAATCATTTAAATTTATTTCCAGCTCGACAGTTGGACACAGTGGTGAAGTTCAAGGACCTTAGATCTGCCCTGTCCTACAAACAGAACTAGATAGCTATCAAATCATCCTAACCTCCCCAGAAATTGACATGAACACCAGTAGAACAAACTCTACAACTAAAGGAGAAAAGAGGCCACATCTAAGAAGGTAGGAAATGAGGAGACATTTCTTGGGAGAGAAATGGATCATGGCATCTGCAGTGGGGACGGAGCCACAGTCACAAAGAAGGGTGAGAGACAGATTAGCATAGAAGGAAAATGAATCCCCATAGCAATTGGCATATAAAGCATGAGGGGATGAAATTCATGAGTTCTTGAAACCAGGAGGGCTTAAAGCCAGGAGTTTTTTTTTTTTTTTTTTTTTTAATTTTTTTTTTTTTCAACGTTTATTTTATTTTTGGGACAGAGAGAGACAGAGCATGAACGGGGGAGGGACAGAGAGAGAGGGAGACACAGAATCGGAAACAGGCTCCAGGCTCCGAGCCATCAGCCCAGAGCCCGATGCAGGGCTCGAACTCACGGACCGTGAGATCGTGACCTGGCTGAAGTCGGACGCTTAACCGACTGCGCCACCCAGGCGCCCCAAAGCCAGGAGTTTTAAAGGTCATCCAGATTTTCTGGATAGAGCCCAGAGGTCATTGTGCTGCTCTTGGAGAGAAAGCAGGCAACAGCATACGGACATATAGCATGGGAACAGCAATCAGAATAGTACTTGAAACACACAGTGGGGAGATTATTTGCTCATCTCAGAGGCCATCCCAGAAAGACAGCCTTCATGGAGAGACCTTTCTGGAAACAAAGGAACTGTCAAGCACCATTTCTTTCCCTCACACCACAAAGCCACCTGTGGCTGTGCAGTGCCCACACTCACTACCTAACTTGCTTCCACCAAAGCGTGCCCATCATGTTCTGGTAGAACCACCTCTCTCCAGTCACTTAACTGAAACCCAATGTGGCAAATCCTTCCTCTAGGGGAGTGAGCCAAACTCCTGCTCACACTACATCTCCCAACATAAGAGTTTTGCAGCTCCTCAGTTCAGGAAATAGTGACAACAGGTCTTATTTAGCAACCGAGCCAGAACACAGCCATTAAAGTTCACCACATTCAGACCAGGGACAAAATATTGCCCACAACAGGCAGAAAGAATCTCTGCAGACAACTGGCCTGAAGGATAAAGGAGGCAGCACAGAACAGCAGAGCATACACAGCACATGCTGGAGACACTCCTAGAAACATCAGGCACTGGTTAACTGGGGATACTACATGGCAGGGCACTACAGGACCTCTTCTTCATAAGGCCATTTCCCAGAAGAACAGGAGATGTAGTGGACTTTCCTAACACAGACACAGGCACAGAGACCTTGACCAAATGAGAAATTTATCCACAACTAGAAATCTAGGTGAAACAGGCATATGTAATATGCCTGATAGAGGATTTAAAGTAATGATCATAAGGATACTCACTGGACATGAGAAGAGTGGAAGATATGAGTCTTAACACAGAGATAAGGAATAACAGACAAAGGCTCAATAAATGAAATGAGAAGCACACTTGATAGAATGAACAGCAGGACAGAAGAATCAGAAGAAAAAATTAGTAACCTAATGAGTAATTGGAAGTATTCAAGATGAACAAAAGAGAGAAAAAAGAATTATGCAAAATAAGAATAGACATAGGGAGCTCAGTGACTCCATCAGACATAATAACAATATAGGAATTCTGGAAGAAGGAGAGAAAGAAAGGGGCAATATTTGAAGACATAATAGCTGAAAACACCCCTAATCTGGGGAAGGGAACAGATAACCAGATCCAGGAGGCACAGGGAAATCCCATCAAAATCAACAAAAGCATATCCAAACCTAGACATATTGTGATTACATTGACAAAATATAGTAATAAAGAAAAAAAAATTTAAAGCAGCAAGAAAAAAGAAGACAGCAACATATAAGGGAAAACCCACAAGTCTACAGGAAATTTTTCTGTGGAAACATTCCAAGCCAGAAAGGAGTGGGATATGACATTCAAAGTGCTGAGTGGGAAAAGTATGCAGCAAAGAATAGTCTATCCAGCAAGACTATCATTCAGAGTAGAAGTAGAGATAGAGTTTCCCAAACAAAAAGTAGGGAATTCATGACCACTAAACCAGCACTGCAAGAAATATTAAAGAGAACTTAGTAGAAAGGAGGGACAAAAGAAAAAGGATAAAGGTAGGAAACCTTTAACAGGATGTAAAATATAAAAACATATGCCTAAAATGTGGGGGCGGGGGGAAGAATGAGTTCAATGAAACCATCAACTTAATATAGACTGCTATATGCAAAAGATATACAAACTTAATCGTAACCATATATCAAAAACCACTAATAAATATGCAAAGAAGAGAAAGAAATCAAAATAGAGCACTAAAGAAAATCAGCCAATCATGAAAAAGATAGACAAGGATCGCTCAACCAACTAAACCAACCAGGTGCCACTAAAGTCTATTTTATCTGATATACATAGTTACCACAGCTTTTTTTTGACATAATTTACATGATGTTTCTCCATTCTCTCACTTTCAATCTATAGGTATTTATAGATTAAAATGAGTCTCTTGTAGCTAGCATCTAACCCTTTCTCTCTAAAACTTCTAAAAGTTTTAAAAATGGAAATAAATTTTTAAAAGAAGAAAAAAACAGATTTAAAACAAAGACTGAAACAAAAGACAAAAAAGAACACTATGCAATAATAAAGGGACAATCCAGTAAGAAGATATAACAATTGTACATATTTATTCACCTAACATGGAGCACTCAAATACATAAAACAGTTAATAACATAAAAGGAACTAATCAGTAATCTCCTCTATTATTGGATTATATGCTCTCCACTTACATGGGGAGATCATCTAAACAAGGAAATAATGACTTTGAATGACATACTGGAACAGATGGATTCAAGAAACATATTCAGACAAATCCATCCTAAAACAACAGAATACACATTCTTTATAGTTCACACAGAACATTCTCCAGAGTAGATCACATATCATCCCACAAAACAAGTCTCAACTAATTTAAGAAGACCAAAGTCATACCAGGCATCTTGTCTGACCACGATGCTATGAAACTAGAATTTAACCAGAAGAAGAATCTGGACGACCACAAATACATGGGAGGTTAAATAACATGATACTAAACAATGAATGGCCAACCAGGTAGTAAAGAAATAAAAAGTACACAGAAACAAATGAAAATAATACAGCAGTCCAAAATCTTCTGGATTAAGCAAAAGCAGGTATAAGAGGTAAGTTTGCAGCAATACAGGACTACCTTAAGAAGAAAGAAAAATCTCAAATGCACAACCAACCTTACCCCAAAAGGAGCTAGAAAAAGAACAAAGCCTAAAAGCAGCAGAAGGAAGGAAATAATAAAGATTAGAGCAGAAATAAATGATAAAGAAACTAAAAAAAAAAAAAAATCAATGAAACCAGGAGCTGGTCCTTTGGGGAGAAAATAAAATCAGTAAAATTTATAAACCTCTAGCTACACTTATCAAGAAAAAAAAGAGATAGCACACAAATAAAATCACAAATGAGAGAAGAGAAATAACCAATACCACCAAAATACAAATTATAAGAAAATATTATGAAAAACTGTATGTCCATAAATTGGACAACCTAGAAGACATGGATAAATTCCTAGAAACATATAAACAGCCAAAATAAAACAGGAAGAAAAAGTAAATTTGAACAGACCAAAAACCAGGAAAGAAACGGAATCAGTAATCAAAAACCTCCCAACAAACAAAAGTCCAGGGCCAGAGGGCTTCACAAATGCTATCAAACATTTAAAGAAGAATTAATACCTATTCTCAAGCTATTCCAAGAAATAGAAAAGGAAGGAATACTTCCAAATTCATTCTATCAGTCCAGCATTACCCTGACACCAAAACCAGATAAAAATACCACTTAAAAACAGAAATGCAGGCTAATATCCCTGATGAACATGGATGCAAAAATCTTGAACAAAATACTATCAAACCAAATACAACAATACATAAAAAAAAAATCATTCATCATGATCAAGGGGGATATGTTCCTGGGTTGCAAGAGTGGTTCAATATTCACAAATCAATCAATATGATACATCACATCAATAAGAGAAAGGATAAGGACCATATGATCATTTCAATAGATGCAGAAAAAAAATATTTGACAAGGTACAAGATTCATTTATGATAAAACCTTCCTCAAAGTAGGTTTAGAGGGAAATGCCTCAACATAATAAAAGTCATATATTAAAAACCCGCAGGTATCATCATCCTTGATAGGGGAAAACAGAGTTTTGTCCCTAAGGTCAGGCACAAGAAAAGGATGTCCACTACCACTGCTTTCATTCAACATAGTTCTGGAAGTCCCAGTCACAGCCATCAGACATCAAAAAGAAAGAAGAGGTGTCTACATTGGTAAGGAAGAAGTAAAACTTTCACTATTTGCAGATGACATGAGATGCTATATATATTTAAAACCCAAAAGATTCTACCAAAAAGCTGCTAGAACTGATAAACAAATTAAGTAAAGTCACAAGAAATAAAATCATCATACAAGATTCTGTTGCATTTCTATACACCAATTATGAAACAACAGGATGAGAAATTAAGGAATCAATCCCATTACAATTATATCCCAAATAGTAGGATACCTAGGAATAAATCTAACTAAAGAGGTGAAGGACTTTTACTTTGAAAACTATAAAACACTGATGAAAGAAACTGAAGATGTCACAAAGAAATCAAGACATTTAATGCTCATGGATTGGAAGAACAAATATAGTTAAAACATCTATACTTCCCAACAATCTACACGTTTAATGCAATCCCTATCGAAATACCACCAGCATTTCTCTTAGAGCTAGAACAAACAATCCTAAGTTTGTATGGAACCACAAAAGACCCCAAATAGCCAAAGAAATCTTGAAAAGGAAAAGCAAAGCTGGAGGCATCACAATTCCAGACTTTAAGTTATATTACAAAGCTACAGTAATCAAAACAGTGTGGTTCTGGCACAAAAGTGGACTACTAGATCAATAGGACAGAATAGAAAACCCAGAAATAAACCTGCAACTATATGGTCATTTGATCTTTTACAAAGTAGGAAAGAACATCCAGTTGGAAAAGAACAGGCTCTTCAAGGGGAGCTGGGAAAACTAGACAGCACTATGCAAAAGAATGAAACTGGACCACTTTCTACACCATTCAAAAAATAAATTCAAAATGTATGGAAGACCTAAATGTAAAACCGTAAAAATCCTAGAAGAGAACATAGGCAGTGACCTCTTTGACATCAGCTGTAGCAACGTTTTTCTACATATGTCTCCTGACGCAATGGAAACAAAAGTAAAAATAAACCATTGAGACTACATCAAGATAAAAAACTTTTGCGTAGCAGAAAGAAGCAATCAACAAAACTAAAAGGCAACTTACAGAATGGGAGAAGATATTTGCAAATGACATAACCAAGAGGATTAGTATCTAAAATATATAAACATAAAACTCAACACCCAAAAAACAAGTAATTCATTTACAAAAGGGCAGAAGACATGAACAGACATTTTTCCAAAGAAGACATCCAGATGGCCAACAGACACGTGAAAATATGTTCATTATCACTTACCATTAGGGAAATGAAAATCAAAAGTACAATGAGATATCACCTCACCCTTGTTAGAATGGCTAAAATAAAAAATACAACAAACCACAGATGTTGGTAAGGATGTTGAGAAAAAGCAACCCTCTTGCACTATGAGTGGGAATGCAAACTAGGGCAGCTACTCTAGAAAACAGTATAAAGTTTCCTCCAAAAGTTAAAACAGATCTACATTATTATCCAGCAATTTCCCTACAGTGTATTTACCCAAAGAATACAAAAAACACTAATTCAAAGGGAAACATGCACCCCTATGTTTATAACAGTGTAATTTACAATAGCCAAGATATGGAAGCAGCCCAAGTGTCCATCGATTTATGAATGGATAAAGAAATTTTGGTATGTGTATGCACCATAATTATATATATGTACATAGGTTTATATACATTATATGTGTGTGTGTGTGTATACATAAACGAATGTTATTCAGCCCTAAAAAAAGAATAAAATTTTGCCATTTGCAAGAACATGGATGGATCTAGAGAGTATAATGCAAAGCGAAATCAGTCAGAGAAAGTCAAATATCATGATTTTTACTCATTTAGAATTTAAGAAACAAAACAAATGAGCAAAGGAAAAACAAGAGACAAGAAACAGACTCTTAATTATAGAGAACAAACTGTTTACCAGAGGGGAGGGTGTTGGGAGATGGGTGAAATAGATGACGGAGATTGAGGAGTGCACTTATAATGATGAGCACTGTGTGATTTATGGAATTGTTGTATCACTATATTGTACACCTGAAACTAATTTAACACTATGTTAACTGGAATTTAAATTTAAAAATTAATATTAAGAAAAGAAATGTAAAAAAAATAAAGAAAAAACAATTTATTTCCAACTCAAAATTCTGCTCCTTGATATGACTTTTTGTCTAGAATGAAGTCTAATCAAGGTTTCTTGCAAAAGAGACTAAACAGGTAACCGATTGTACAAATATAAGCTATAATTGACAGATTAATGTGAGCAAAGTCTCCTTAGTTCTTTAAACAAGTATTCAAGAGGAACTAGAACTCAGATACACAAGTCAGAGTCCTTTTTAGCATTGCTATGAATTGTATATTTTGTGTCCTATAGTCTAGACTGTACACTCTTCAGCTGTTATATTTTAGTCAATTTATATTATGAGAAAATGCTGACCAGATAAAATGTAGTTTGAACAGCAAGCTGTGATTAGCAATAATAGAAACAGCACAGCAGAAACCTGACCCAATACATGTATGATATCCTCCTGTGTGTTAAAACTTTAAAGTCACATTTGTTGCCCCATCAGGAGTGAGGGATGGAGGAACCTGCTGTTGTTGTTCCATAGTATTTTTATTCCATTAGCAAGTGTCATTATTCAAGCCTCATTATTGCTCCTAATGAAACAACACACAAAGCTAAATTCAAGTCAGCATAAAATATTTGAATGAGTTCCTGCAGTGCACTGAATTTGGTGAGAAAGGTTTTGAGAAAAGGGTAAAACAGGAGAACAATCTTTGAAGTATCTTAGTTTCCAGGAAAAATGGTTACATTTCTAGTTCATATTTGCCCCAAACTGATACTCAAACAACATAAAATCTATTTGTAGGGTCATCTATGTCTCTTGATGCTTCTGAAAATAGCAATTTTATGATATGGTGTGTGGGCAAGGCAACGTTCTCAAAATCTGGAAATTACTATGCAGATGCACTTGAGGAAAACAATGATGAAGTCTTCCCTGCTAAATATTTAAGTATAAAGTATAAAGTTTCCCTGGCTGGAATTCCTCAGTATATAAACTTTTCATCAGAGAACTAAAGATGTAGAGTCCCAATTTGTGTTCCCATGACCGTATGTAAATAAAAGGAATGACTTAAAAAGTAATTTAAGGGGCACCTGGGTGGCTCAGTTGGTTAAGCATTCAACTCTTGATCTCATCTCAGGTCATGATCTCATAGTTCTTGAAATGGAGTCCTGCGTGAGCTCTGCACTGACAGTGAGGAGCCTGCTTAGAATTCTGTCTCTCCCTCTCTTCCCCTCCCTGGCTCATATGCTCACTCACATGCTCTCACACACGCCCTCTTTCTCTCCCCCCCCACCCTCAAAATGAATTAAAAAAAAACTTTAAAAAGTAACTTAAAAAAATGACTTGTGTTCCAATTTCAAAGTATAGCCAACCTAAGTAGAATGGTACTACCTCCAAAGATAAATAATATAAAGTTATTTATATATTAAGGAGTAATAAGGTTAAAGAAGAAAAAAATATATACAATTGAACAATTACATAAATAGGTGATAAAGCATGCAATTGAAGAAATTTATTAAGGGGTGCCTGGGTGGTTCAGTCAGTTATGTATCAGACACTTGATTTCGACTCAGGTCATGATGTCACCTTTGTGGGATCAAGCCCCCCACCCACCACCTCCCTGTGTGGCTCTGTGCAGAGACCATGGAGCCTGCTGGGAATTCTCTCTCTCACTCTCTCTGCTCCTCCCCTGTTGTCCCTCTCTCTCTCTCTTTCTCTAAAATGCATAAACTTTTTTTCAAATAAAATAAAACTTTGTTAAAAGAAAACAGGGAGTTGCAAAACAGAAAATAGAGCCACGGGATGAATACTAACAAGTTAGGAGTGGGGTGATTTGCTACCTTGTTTAGCAAGATCAGTTAGACCTTCTTAAGGTGGATGTGGTACACACCAGAATTCATCAAGGAAAATCTAGGAGAACCTTTGAGAAGAGCATACAAGGTAGAAGGCAGAGCAGAGCAAGGCCAACAAGGCTGGAGCTGTGATGGTGCGCTCACACGTCCTCTACATGCAACTGGCTCATCAAGGTCAGGAAACATTCTGAAAACAAAGCCTGCATTCAGAAATTCTCTAATGATACACATTTTTGTTTCCTGCCTCGATGACAGATTAGATATGCTGTAGGGGGCAGGATTTCATGTCATCTGTCAAATATGCCATCATGCACTCTTTTTCTAAGGAGGAATGTGTAACAGGTACATCTAATAATACCTTAATAAACTTGGCTGTGTTTTGGTTTTCTCATTTGTCAAGGGCAAATATTATTTGACTCCCAGAGGTTTTACTTTATTACTCATTTATTTTATTTTGGACCACATATTTACTGAAGTGGATTAATTGCAATGTTTGTTTTATGACACACTCTCATGATCTGTTCACAGGAAGCCCTCATTTATGTATTCAATTATATATAATAATACAACATCCATGAGGCGAATGAAGACAAAACCTGGACAACTGAAAACATCTTACATCCATCATCCTGAATCTTGTGTTCAATGTTCCCCTGCTTTTTTATGTTCGATTTTATCACTTTACTTACTTTAACTTTTACTAAAAATTTGAACTTTGTTAAGGAATATCATTCTATGTAATATTAGGGAGGTCTTTTCATTCAAGTGTATATTGCCATTTCATCAATACTGTTGCATGTTGCCATATATATTTTTACTCCCTTAGAATATTTCATTGCAAATATATCACAGTTTAGTAAACCATTCTCCTGTCAATGTGCATTTGAGGTCATTCAAATATTTTGCTATTAACCTTTTTTTTAATCATGTTATCTTAAAACCTGGGCAAGAGTTTTCCTTGAGCATATATCTGGGAGTGAGTGGAATTGCTGGGTTTTAGGACATATAAATGCTTAACTTTATGTGAAAATGCCAAATGTCTTTTTTTTGTTGTTGTTGTTACTAAGAGTCTTAAATTTCTACTCGCATGAGGAATGTATAAAAATCCACTTTCTCCCCAACATTTGGCATAGAACCTCTCCATTTGAGAAGAACCTCAGAGATTGGTGACTGAGCAGTTTTATTCATGGGAAATATTTAATGCAGTGATAAATATTAATGTGATCTCATTAATATTTAGAGGTTGATATAGCTTATCATAAATCAGTTCCCAAAGCAAAAAAAAAAAAAAAAAACTGTCAGAGTACCAAATAATTTTAGTTTTGAGACATATGAAATTGCTTTGTTATTCAATTTTAAAAATAAAATATTATTAATTTCATATGATTTAACCTCGGTTGCCTAAAACATTCTGTAGTTCTCTTTCTAACAGTCCTGAATAACTATCAGTAATGACCATATTTCAGTCATAATCTTTTACCGTGAAGCTGAAACTATTACGGTTTATACTTAAATGAATCACCAGTACAGTTTTTCCAGACCTTTAACTTTTAGTAAAAGATGACTGATTCTATTTCAGTTATCAATGTCTTTTTATTGTCTCTTAATATTCTTGTATCATTGGGTTTGTGATTGTAAATATGGCTTTTATAAAAGCTTTTATTTTAAAAAAAGGATAATATTTGGAATATTATTGCTGAACAGAATGTTTCAAAGAGAACATAGACCTGCAAATAAGGGGCAATATTCAAATCATTAACTCCAGTGGGCAAAATTAAAATTGAGGACTGACTACATTTCAGATTGAAGTTACAGTTAGGTGTGACTAAATCCTGATGCTCTAAATGTTCATTCATGATGGATCATTTTCAATATAAGAGAAAATATGAATTAACATTAATATGGAAATTTAATCCAAAAACTTATTCTGGATACATGAGAAAATATTGGATTAAAGAAGAAACAAAAGATTTCAAAAAATTAGTGACACAGCTTGTTTTAAAGAAACTCAAACTATATTATTTATATGTTGAATTTGATTTCTATTTATTTTTAAATGTCCAGAAACTGTTGATGAATGTATGATACTGTGATGTCATTCTTAGTGCCCTCAACAAATTCATGAATTTTTTTTTCAATCCAGAGTTTTATTTTTAGTAGAACCTTAATATTTGGATATTTGAATGTTTGGTTATACAGCCATGCTCTCCTTCATAACATCTTCATGAACAGTATGCCATTGCATGGATGTTAAGCACATAGGCACAGCTTTCAGTATTTAACTATTGCCTTGTGAACACATCCATCTAAATTCTGCAACAAGTTGTCACTTATGGGTATAAATCAATTTAAGTTATGAATTTATATGGAAAATTTTAAAGTGCTTTTCTCTGTGACCTATTGTTTTGTAATATATGTCAGTGCCTTAGGCTCTTGATGGAATGATGGCATTAATAGAAAGAAAAGTTATTGTCTCTAAATTCAAGCAGTGTCCTTATCAAATAGAAAATAATGTTCTCTGACATGCACACTATAAAGTTCCATTTTTACCATGAAATGAAATCTTGACATAATAGAGCAAACCTGACAAATACTAAATTGCTGGTATCTAAGTATAATACAATGTAGAATTTCTTGAACATTTTGCTCAGTGGATCAACAATGTCTAGTTTTTAATCCACTCATTCACGAAACATGCATTTATGCAATATCCACTGTTTTACTAGCATTGTCTAGTTTCAAACCTCAAAGAACCCAGACTCTGGTAAGTACACATGTGCAAAACTAATGAAATGTGAATGATGGTACAAACTAAGTATTCTGTAAAGGATGAGTGACTAGTAATGCTTTTTCAGATAGAATAATTTCCATTCCTTTGGAAACCTTTAACTATTTCCTGAAAATAAATATTTCTTATGTCATAAAATTGTTTCTTAAGCAAAAGAAATTATTCAGTCATTCATACAATCACTCTATAACTCATTTATTCATTAAACATACAAGTCGGATACAGAGATAGAAAAGACTGATTCATATTGCACATACGCCAAGGACAATACTTCAGTAAAAAGGAAATAAGACTCTTAATAAAACCAAGCTGTAATGTAATTGGAAAAAAACTACTCAATTACTCTTTACACTAGTAATTCCTTCTAACATAGTTGTCTAATCACTTGTTATTATCTGTGCTCCCATCTCTGCTCTTATATTATCTATAAACTCTGAGGATGAAGCCTTTTCTGTCTCTGAATCTACTGTGTATTAAATGTTGACAGATTTGCTGAGTCAATGAATATATTACATTTGCTTGTAATATAATTTTATGACTTTAGAAATCATACAATTAATATTATACTTATGTTGAAAACATCTCCCCTAGGCCTAGCAACAACAAATCAATGGAAATATGAAAAAAAGAAAACTATGCAAACTACAAATGAAGTCAACAATTTTGTTCATGGAAGGTCAACTTCAACAATCATCCACATTTTTATAAGTAACTGCAAACAATTGGAAAATAAGATAAATACCTTTTTAAATAGGATAAAAACCATCAAAATTCTAAGAAATGAAATGTGATTTTAGATCTCTACAAAACATGGGTGAAAGTAAAGTAGACGCAGATAAATATCATTATCAAGAATTACAGGAATCAACGTAAGCAGGAAAAAAAACCCAGTCATTAATTTGAGATACATTATAGTTCTATATGTAAAATCCTAAATTAAATATAAAACTTCTGGATGAAACTTTACAGTATTTTTGAAATCTCCGGAAAGAAAAAAAATTCTTATATATCACCTATAATCAATTACCATAAAAACAAACTAGACTTAATCAAAATGATATATTATTGCTAGTCAAGAGACACTGTTTCAGAAACTAAAAGGCAAGTTACATTACAAGAGGACAAAAAGTAGTTTTAATGCTTATGTATGATAAAGAACTTATACCTAGAATATGTAAAGAACTTTTATAATTTTATAGTAAGAAAATAAAGCCTAATTGACAAAATAGACAAATTATTTGAATAAACCATACACAGAAAAAGATATGAGTGCCCAAACATGAAAAAATGCTCAACACATTTCCTGATCTGTGAAGTGCAAATTGATACCATCATGAGGATATATTACTTCACACCAACTAGAATGACAAAAAATGGTAATACCAAATGTTGGGAAGGATGTGTAGAAACTAGAATTTTCACATATTATTGGAGGAATTGTAAAATGTTAGAATTACTTTGGAAAAATGGTTTCTTCTAAAATTAACCATGTACTTACTCTATAACCTAGTAATCTGACAATAGATATTTTATACAAGAGAAATGAAGACCTGTATATACACAACATGACTTGAACATATTCATAGGCAACCTTTTATAATGGCATTATAGGTTTATAGGCATATAAACAGATAAGCATTTGGGTGCAAGAAGGCAAGCAAAAGAAAAACAGCCTTAAATATTAGAAACAAAGAAGGAAAATTCCTATAAACCAAATGCCTATAGACCAAGAGACCGGATAAGTTGAGGCATAGTCATACAAAGATATACTATTTAGCAATAATAATAATAATAATAATAAAGAATGAACTAATGTTGATGCAACAGCAAGGATGAAGCACAAAAACTCTTTTGAGGAAAATAAAAAGGGAAAAAAGTGTTTACTGTTTTATTCACTTGATATAATATTCAAAAAGAAGCAAAACTAATGCATGAGGCTAGAAATCTGACTACGGAAATGAGGATGGACTAGAAGAGCATGCGAATATTTTCTGGGATGATGAAAATATTTTGTGTGTGAATTTTACCTTAATGTATAAATATTGCAAACGTCATCAATCTGTACAATGAAGATGTATTTTATGTAAATCTAACATAGCCGTGCACTCACTGGAAACACTTATTAGCAGTTGTGATATGCTGAAAGAAATTAGTGAACGTGAAGTAGGTTAAGGGAAAACCTTAAATGCACAAGCAAGTAACTGGGAAATGGAAGACAAAGGTAAGAGATGTAGAAAATACACTGCGAAAATCTAAAATACCTTTAATAGGATTCAGGGAAAGAGAAGAGTGAGAATATAAGTCATCTTTTTAAAAGATAACAGCTTGGAATTTTCCATAACTGATGAAAGGAATCAATCAATAGATTCTAGGAACTTGGCAGACATCAAGGGGGATGAATAAAAAGAAATCCATGAAGAAAAATCTGAGCAAATAGTTGAAAACCAAAAATACAAAGAAAATCTTCAAAGATGCCACAAAGAATAAATGCAAGGTGAGCAAAAGTTGAAAATCAATAAAACCAGCTGCATTAACAAAATAAAGGTAAAATGACGACCTCACTAGATGTGGAAAATATGTTATAAAGTTATCTGTTCACACAGCAAGAGAAGCAATGAAACACTGAGCACTGATGGTGTCAGATACGGGGGCAATCCTAGTTCTACTATTAACTTTGTTATCCTGGGCAAACTTGTTACTACTATTTCTACATACCTAGAAACAGACAAAAATCCATCAGTTTTTAAATTTTGCTCTTAAAAAGAAATCTTTAAACACCTGGCATGCAAAACAGAAAATAATGCAGTCACTCCATCTTTCAAAAACATTTTTTTTCTAACCATAAGAATGAGGATAGTTCAAGCTCTAGTGTTTCATGAATTTGCAAAATTTTACATTACGAATACCATAGATTTCTGTAGTAGGGAGAATTCTGAGATGGTCCCCCAGACCCTTTCCTCCTGAAGTATAAATCCTGATATATAATCCCTTCTCCTTCTATGTGGGTAGGGGAAGGAATAGGACGGATTTCACTCCCATGATTAAAGTATGTTAGAGGACAAAAATGAAAACAATTTTGCAATGCAGTTAAGGTCCTAAATTAGTTGACTTTGAGGTTATCAAAAGGAAAGTTATTGTGGGTAGATAGGACCTAATTAGGTGAGCTCTTAAAAGGAACCATCTTTCTGAAGGAAGACATTAAAAGTGTGAGAGAGATTGTCCTGCTGGCCTTGTAGAAGTAAACTGTCAAGTTTTGACAGGACCAGGACCAGAGAGTGGCCACTTGGAAATGAGAGGGACTTCTGCTCTATAACCAGCAAGAAAACAGAGATGACCCTTAAGAGAAGCTGACTTCTGTCTAAAACCTGAATATGCTTGAAAGAGGGCCCCAAGCTCCAGATGACAACACAACCTAGTGACGCCTGATGTCAGCTCCCTAAGACCCTGAGCAATGCTATTCCTGGACTTTTTAACCTACTGAAAATGTGATACAATGAACGAGTGTTGCTTTTTAACCTCTAAATCTGTGGTAATTTACATGATACTAGAAGACTAATAGAGTTGCCATGGAAGAGCAATCCTTTTTTTCTAGTTCAGAGAGAAAGAAACACTTGTGTTCCATTAACTAACTGTATACAAGACTGGTTCATTTACAGTTGCTGATTTTCAACTTCTAAAATTTTTAAAACCATTATCATTGAAAGGAAATTGATTACTAAATAGCTAATGCTCATTAGCTATTTGACATTCTCTTTCCTTGTTTGACATTCTCTTTTTTTAATTGGTTTGTTTTTATGTGCCACATATACTAGTTGGTCTTTCAGAGCTTACTATACTCTTCATGGATTTGTTTGCTAGTAGTAGATGTTGGGATAATGACTTAAAAATAAATGTTGTATATCAAACTACTAAATCAAAATGTTTGTTATGTAAATGTCAGGAAGGCAGTCATCTTAATATTTCTGAAAATTAAGCAGCTAGTAATTATGACGGGGAAACTTCATTTCAAGGTACTTTCCCCAAAGGTTTTAAATTCCCGTATCTGGGTCTCAATAAGTTATATGTACATTTTCAAATTGTTACATTAACTCCAATCGTTTCACTTAAAAATGTGTCAGGATGCTTTTTTCATGTGATTCTTAAGAGTTCGACATATTTTCAGATTGAGATAATTAAATGAAATGGTCTTACTCTGTAAGAAGGAAACACAAATGAACTCATATTTATTTGCTGATGTCCATTAAAAAAAAAAACAACACATCTTGTAATTTTACTTCTAACAGTTGTTCTCATATTAAAAATGCTGGGCATGTTCATACATATTCTTAAGTACAGTTATTCTGTGGAATAAAACAAAGTTTTCAGTTAAAGTGAGATATACAGGGGCACTTGGATGGCTCAGTCAGTTAAGCATCCAACTCTTGATTTTGGCTCAGGTCATGATCTCACAGTTTGTGAGCTGGAACCCTGCATGGGGCTCTGCAATGACAGAAGGGAGCCTGTTTGGGATTCTCTCTCTCCCACTCTCTGTTTCTCCCCTGCTTGCATTTTCTCCTCTCCCTCAAAATAAACAAACATTTATGATGGTTAATTATTTTAAAAAAGTGAGATATACAAAAGACAAAGCTGGGATTATCTATAATAGCCAAATTACAGAAAAGGTCCAAATGATATATAAAGGAGTAATATATTAGCCATAAAAAATAATGAAATCTTGCCATTTGCAATGACATAGAAGGAGCTAGAGAGTATCATGCTAAGTAAAAGAAGTCAGTCAGAGGAAGACAAATACTATATGATTTCACTCATATGTAGAATTTAAGAAACAAAGCAATCAATCACAGGGTGGGGAAAGAGGCAAAACAAGAAACAGAATCTTAGCTAGAGAACAAACTAATGGTTACCACAAGAAGTTGGGGGGCGGGGGTAGCGGTTAAACAGGTGATGGAGATTAAGGAAGGCACTTGTTATGATGAGCACTGGGTGTTGTATATAATTAATTGCTGAATCACTAAATTGTACACCTGAAACTAATATTACACTGTGTGTTAACCAACTGGAATTCAAATTAAAAAAAAAAAAAGACGAAGGTAAATCTGGGTATTCTGAAGTGTAAATAAGGGCCTAAAACTTTATCATCCAGGGAACAAATCTTACCACTACTCTGCTAATACATTGCTGTAATATTGTATGACCTGCAATTCAAACTGTGCTAGGAATTTCTATTCCAAAAGACTATAATGTGGCAACAAGACAGGGGCTGATTTACATTATCATCTTATTGTGACTCTATCAAAAATTCTATTCTCTTTAATTTGAGATTTAATCTATTTCAATTTGAGGGTTTCAGGGGAAGTCAAATAGAATTGAAATTAATTGATAAAACTCATTGTGTCTTATATTAAAGTTTTGGGCATAATTGCTCACACTTTAGTCTGATCTCATTTAAACTGTATTTATTATTAACTTTAAATTGTATGGTAATTAAGTTAATAGCATGGGAGTAGAACAAATTAAGATAGTTTCACTGCAGGTTTTCAACCTGTGTCCTACTGTGTGTGACTCAATTCATTATTCTTTTTGATTAAAGAGAATATATCAAGCTACTGACCCATAGATTTTTTTTTAACTAAAGTCTTAGCTGAAACCATGCCTCCTGATGTTTATAATAAATATTTTATTAGATATGATATTAACCAGCATAATTTATTAACCAATGACAAATATTGAGAAAGGCTTAGAATATTTATAAACTTTGCAAAAAATTGTCCTGCTGGGAGGATAGAAACTCCAAAGTCTTGAAATGAGCTATACTTTCCTATATCTGTTCCTAGAGAGAAAAGCCATTATCACATTGTGATTGTTAACTAATTTTTATATATTTGGCCTTGAAGAAATTACCCATTGGATTCAATGATAGTTTTGAAAAGCAGCTCTGAAATAATCTGTAACTTGCACTGCAGTTTTTAAATAGTACTAAATCTAGAGTTTCAACTTAACTTTACCTGGGACAGTAAAACAAAATCCTAAGTCAGAACAAGTTTGTTCTATTATAACACAAGTTAATATTTGCCCCAAATACCTTTTTCCGAAGTTACTACTATAGAAGTTCTTTAAGAATTAAAATCTCAATTTTTAAAGCCTGGTACAATTAATAAAGAACTCCAATGGCAAAGAAATAAGTGCTGGCCATTATTTTAAATCAAGGATGTACTTAGTGAACTCCCATTTCTATATGAAAGATTTTTTTTCTTTTTTTTAAGTGGGGATTAGTTTGTTATTTTCATTCTTATGATAATGCAAGTAAGTCATTTGGTACGTTGGAGTAATGATAGATTCAGGGTCCATGGACTTGGGATATAATTCTCACCCTGCATTTACAGACCTTATGACAAGGAATTGGCAACTAAACAAGAGAGTATGGCAAAGATGCCCTCCTACCGATGGCAAGAACCAAAAGTGGAAGAAAGCAAGCTGTCCTGGGAACAAAGTTAAGGAGTATTTCTACATTAAAAAAAAACTCTGAATCTGTAATATGTTTTAAAAAATCTGATTTTTTTCAATTAATATTATTATGAGACATGGAAAGCAATAAGCAACTGATGCACAGTGAGGAACTGAATAATGTTTGGACTGAAATTTTCTTTAGCACCACCTGAAAGTTAAAAAGAAGACTATGTGACATAGCGACATTTTATTTACTTTAATTAATAAGTATTTGTTATTTGTTGATGATTATTTATTTTGAGAGAGAAAGCACAAGCAGGGGAGGGACTCAGAGAGTGGGAGAGAGAATCCCAAACAGGCTCCATGTTCATTGCAGAGCCCAACATGGGGCTCGATCTCACACCATGAGATCATGACCTGAGCCAAAATCAAGAGTTGGATGTTCCCTCAACTGAGCCACTCAGTGCCCCAATATATAATTATTTTTAAAGAAGACTTTGGGACAAATGAGAAAGTTCTATCCTCATAAATAGGAGTTGGAGTTTGAGTTTGTTTACAATCAACAACTATTTTTCTTATAAACTATAGAATAAAGGAAACCCTACCAATGGTCAAAAGTTATATGTTGAGGTTGGAAAATGGGGGAGGAGTATGAAGACCCCAGGCTTGCCTTATCCCACAAATACAACGAGATAACTATCAGATCATTCAAAATACCCCAGAAATTGACCTGAAGACTGGCAGAACAAACTCTACAACTAAAGTAGAGAAGAGGCCACATCAAAGAAGGTAGGACATGCAGAGATAAGGCTTGGGAGAAATGGATCATAGTCACTGCAGCGGGGAGGGAGCCATGGTCATGAAAAGGGGTGAGAGAAAGACTAATACACGGGAACCCACAAGAGAAAATGAATCCTGATAGCAATTGACATGGAAAATGAGAAGAGCCAAATTTCATGCATTCTTACAATAATTAGGGCTTAAAACTTGGAGTTTTAAAGGTGAATGGGCTTAGTTGCAATCAAGCCTAGAGAGCACTGTGCTACTCTTGGAGAGAAAGCAGGCAAACAACCCATTCATATATGGCATTGAAACAGCAATCTGGGGGCGCCTGGGTGGCGCAGTCGGTTAAGCGGCCGACTTCAGCCAGGTCACGATCTCGCGGTCCGTGAGTTCGAGCCCCGCGTCGGGCTCTGTGCTGACAGCTCGGAGCCTGGAGCCTGTTTCCGATTCTGTGTCTCCCTCTCTCTCTGCCCCTCCCCCGTTCATGCTCTGTCTCTCTCTGTCCCCAAAAAAAAAAAAAAAAAAAAAAAGAAACAGCAATCTGAAGTGCACCTGAGGCACACAGTGGGAAATTATTCACTCATCTTGGAGCATATCCCAAAGATATTCATGGAGAGACCCTTCTGAGAACAACAGAATGCCCAGTGCCATTTCTGTACCACCCCCTCCTCATCATAAGCATAAGGCCACCTGTGGAAACAATTGTAGTGCTGAAACTCACTACTTAATTTGCTTATACCAAGCCCCACTCCCATGCTCCAGTGGAACCACGCCTCTCAGTCACACTTGCCTCAGTCCCAGAGCAGCAAGACCCCCACCCCAGAAGACCAGCCCAAAACCCTGCTCATACCACATTTCGCAACATGCAAGTTTTATGGCACCCTGGTCCAGGCAGCAGTGGCCACAGGTCTCACTTCATAAGCAGACCAGAGCACACCCCGTTAAAACTCACCACATCCAGGCCAGGGACCAAACACTGCCCACAACAGGCAAAGATGGCCTCTGAAGATGACTGGTCTGAAGGATAAATTGGCCAGAATCCAACAGCAGAACACAGGTAGAACACACTGGAGAAACTTCCAGAAGTTTCAGGCCCTAGGGAACAGGGCATCATAGCACCTCTTCTTCACAAAGCATTACCCTCAAGAATAGGAGACATGGTGGGTTTTTTAACATAGACAGGTATAGAAACTTAGACAAAATAAGAGGACAGAGAAATTTATCTACAATGAAAGAACAGAACAAGGCCACAACCAGAGATCTAAGAGAAACAGATATAATTAACCTGCCTGGTAGAGAATTTAAAATAATTATCATAAGGATACTCACTGGACTTGAGAAAAGAGTGGAAGACCTGAATGAGACCCTTAACAAAGAGATAAGGAATAACACAGTATATAAATAGCTCAATAAATGAAATGAGAAACACATTTGATGTAATGAACAGAAGGCTGGAAGAGGCAGAAGAATGAATTAGTGAACTAGAAGACAGAGTAATGGAAATTAATCAAGCTGAACAAAATAGAAAAAAGAATTAGGTTTAACAAGAATAGACTTAGGGAACTCAGTGACTCCTTCAACTGTAATAGCAATCATATTATAGAAGTCACAGAAGGAGAGAGAGAAAAGGGTTCAGAAATTTTTTTGAAAAATAATAGCTGAAAACTTCCCTATTCTGGGGAAAGAAACAGATAACCAGATCCAAGAGGCTCAGAGATTTTCCATCAAAATCAACAAAAGCAGATACACACCAAGACATGTTGTAATTAAATTGGCAACATGATTTTTTTTTAATCCTTGAACGTTTATTTATTATTGAGAGACAGAGAAACACAGAGTGTGAGCAGGGGAGGGGTAGAGAGAGGGGGAGACACAGAATCTGAAGCAGGCTCCAGGCTCTGAGCTGTCAGCACAAAGCCTGACATGGGGCTCGAACCCACAAACTGTGAGATCATGACCTGAGCTGAAGTCGGTTGCCTAACCAACTGAGCCACCCAGGCACCCCAAAATTGGCAAAATGATTTTAAAAAATTTTAAGTAGCAAGACAAAAGAAGACCAGAAATACAAGGAGAAACCCATAAGGCTGGCAGAAAATGTTTCAGCAGAAACTTTCCAAGACAGAAGGGAGGATCCAAAGTGCTAAATGGGAAAAATCTGCAGCCAAGAATAATATATCCAGCAAGGCTATCATTCAGAATATAAGGGGCACCTGGATAGCTAAGTCAGTTAAGCATATGACTCAATCTTCAGGTTGACAGTTCAAGCCCCATATTGGGTGTGGAATTTACATTAAAAATCTATACATTAATAAATTTTTAAAAACAGAATAGAAAGAAATATAGAGTTTCGCCAAACAAAAACTAAGGGAGTTCATGACCACTAAACCAGCCCTGCAAGAAACATGAAAAGGCATTCTTTGAGTGGAAAGAAGAGGCCAAAGTGACAGTGTAGAGGTAGGAAACACAAACAGTAAAAATTAATATTCCTGAAAAAGAAACCAGTCAAAGAATTCACAAAATAAAGGGATGTAACATATCACAACATACACCTAAAACATGGTGGGGAGAGAAGTAAAGAATGGGTTCAAACTTAAATGACCATCAACTTATTATACATTCCTATATGCAGAAGAGGTTATACACAAACCTACTGGTAACTATATATCAAAAACCACTAATAAATATGCAAAGAATAAAGAGAAAAATCCAAATGATCACTAAAGAAAATAAGCAAATCATGAAAGAGATAAAGACAAGAAAGGATTGGAGAAAATCTTCAGAAACAACCACAAAACAATTAAATGACAATAAAAGCATACCATCTATCAATTACTTTGAAATATTTTTAGTGTTTTATTTTACTTTTGAGAGAGAAAGAGACAGAGTGTGAGTGGGAGAGGGGCATAGAGGGAGACCCAGAATCCGAAACAGGCTCCAGGTTCCAAGCTGTCAGCATAGAGCCTGACGTGAGGCTCAAACCCATGAACCATGAGATCACGACCTCAGCTCAAGTTGGACATGTAACCGACTGAGCCACTCAGGCACCCATCTATCAATTACTTTGAATTCAAATGGACTTAACACTTCAATCTAAAGAAATAGGGTGACAGAATGAATTAAAAAAAAAAAAAAAAAAAAAAAAAAGACCCTTCTGTATGCTGCCTATAAGGGAATGATTTTAGACCTAACGGCACCTGGAGATTGAAAGTGAAGAGACTGAGAAACATGTATCATACAAGTAGGTGTTAAAAGAAAGCTTAAGTAGCAATATTTATATTGGAATAAATAGACTTCAAAAGCAAAGTCTGAAACAATAATAAATAACAAACATTGAAAAACAAAATAACAAAGGAATTAATCAGTAATAATACAACAATACTGGGGGCTTTAATATCTCACATCAATGGACAAGTCATCTGAATAGAAAAATCAACAAAGAAACAATGGCTTTGAATGGCACACTGGACCAGAAGGATTTCACAGATATGTTCAGAATAGTCCATCCTAAAACATCAGAATACACATTCTTTTCAAGTGCACACAGAACATTCTCCAGAATAGATCAATATTAGCCCATAAAACAAGTCTCGACAAATTCAAGAAGATCAACGTCATAGCATGCGTCTTTTCTGACCCCAATGCTATCAAACTAGAAGTTAGCCACAAGAAAGTACCTGGAAAGAACACAAATACATGGAGGTTAAATAACATACTTCTAAACAATGAATGGGTCAATCATAAAATAAAGAAACAAAAAAGTACATGAAAAAAAATCAAGTGAAAACAATAGGATTCGGCAAAAGTGATTTTAAGAGGGAAGTTCATAGTACTACATAATTACCTCAAAAAGCAAGAAAAATCTCATCTCAAACAATGCAACTTTATACCTAAAGGTGCTAGAAAAAGAACAAACACAACCTAAAACAAGTAGAATGAAGGAAATAATAAAGATTAGAGCAGAAATAAAGGACACAGAAACTAAAAAAAATAAACAACAACAAAAACCCAGTAGAACACATCAATGAAACCAGGATCTGATTCTCTGAAGAAGAAAAAAAAAAATAAAATTGATAATTATCTCACCAGACTTATCAAGAAAAAACAGAAAGGACTCAAACAAAATCATAAATGACAGAAATAACATCACAGACATATAAATAATTATAAGAGATTATAAAAAACCATATCCCAACAAATTGGACAACCTAGAAGGACAAATTCCTACAAGAATAAACTACCAAAAATGAAACAGAAATCAATAAAACATTGAACAGACCAAAAACCAGCAAAGAAATTAATTCAGTAATCAAAAACCTCTCAAGAACAAAAGTCAAGGGTTAGATGGCTTCACAGGTTAATTCTAAAATCATTTAAAGAGGGGTGCCTGGTGGCTCAGTCGGTTAAGTGTCCAACTTCGGCTCAGGTCATGATCATGGTTGTTGGGTTCAAGCCCCGTGTCAGGGTCTGTGCTAACAGCTCAGAGCCTGGAGTCTGCTTCGGATTCTGTGTCTCCCTCTCTCTCTGTTCCTCCCCTGCTCTCACTCTGTCTCTCTCTCACTCTCTCAAAAATATTTAAAAATTAAAAAAAAAAAACATTTAAAGAAGAGCTAATACCTATTTTTCTTAAACTATTCAAAACTTAGAAAAAACTTCCAAATTCATTCTATGAGGCCAGCATTACCCTGACACCAACACCAGATAAAGACACCACTTAAAGAGAGAGAGAGAGAGAGAGAGAGAGAGAACTACAAAACAGTATCCTTAATGAACATGGCTGCAAAAATCCTGAATGGAATACTAGCAAACAAAATCCATTACCTTAAAAAAGTCATTCACCATAATCTAGGTTTTATTCTAGGTTTTATTTAATCTAGGATTTATTCCTGGGTTGCAAGAGTGGCTCAATATTTGCAAATCAAGCATCATGATACATCAATAAAAGAAATGATAAGAACCATATATATGATCATTTCAACAGATGCAGAAAAAACATTTGACAAAGTACAACACCCATTCATGATAAAACCCCCCCCCCCTGAAGTAGGTTTAGAAAGAACTATACTTCAACATAATAAAGGTCATACATGAAAAAACCCCACAGTTATCATCATTCTTAATGGGGAAAAACAGCTTTTCCTGTAAGGTCAGGCACAATAAAAGGATGTCCACTACCACAACATTCATTCACCATAGTTCTGGAAGTCCCAGCCACAGTACTCAAACAACAAAATTTTAAAAATGCATCCAAATTGGTAAGGAAGAAGTAAAACGTTCACTATTTGCAAATGACATGATGCTCCATATAGAAAATCTGAAAGACTCCACCTAAAAACTGCTAGAAATGATAAATGAATTCTGTAAAGTCACAGGATATGAAATCAATGTACGGAATTCTGTTGTGTTTCTATACACCAAAAATGAAGCAGAAGGAGAAATTAAAATACTCTCATTTACAATTGTACCCAAAATAGTGAGATACCTAGGAATAAACCAAACCAAAGAGTTAAAAGAGACCTATATTCTGAAAACTATAACTTACTGATAAAGTGAAGATGACACAAAGAAATGTAAAGACATTGCATGCTAATGGATTGAAAGAAAAAATACTTTAAGAGTGTCCACACTACCCTAAGCAATCTACACCTTTAACGTAATCTCTATTAGAATATCAACAGCATTCCTCACAGAACTAGAACAAACAATCCTAGAATTTGTATGGAACCAGAAAAGACCCAAATAGCCAAAGCAATCTTGAAAAAGAAAAGCATAGCTGGAGGCATTACAATTCTGGAATTCAAGTTATATTACAAGCTGTAGTGATCAAAATAGCATGGTACTGGCACAAAAATAGACACATAGATCAACAGAAAAAAACATGAAACCCAGAAATAAACCCACAATTATATGGACAATCTTTGAAAAAGGAGGCAAGAATACACAATGTATAAAAAGGGTCTCTTCAACAATAGTGTTGGGAAAACTGGACAGCTATATGCAAAGAAATGGAACTGGACCACTTTATCACATCGTACACAAAAACTTAGAATAAGTACTTAAATATGAGACCTGAAACCATAAGAGTCTTAGAAAAGAGCACAAACAGTAATTTCTCTGACATGGACTATAAAATTTTTTCTAGATAGAACTTCTGAGGCAAGGGAAACAAAAGAGAAAATAAACTATTGATACTACATCAAAATGAAAAGCTCCTGCACAGCAAAGAAAACAATCAACAAAATTAAAGGCAACCTACTGAACAGGAAGAGATATTTGCAAATGGCATATCTGATAAAAGGTTAGTATCCAAAATACATAAAGAACTTACAAAACTGAACACCCAAAATCACAAATAATCCACTTACAAAAGGGTAGGAGACATGAAAGACATTTCTCCAATGAAGACATCCAGATGGCCAGCGCACACATGAAAAGATCCTCAACGTCATTCATAAGGGAAATGCAAGTCAAAACCACAATGAGATATCACTGCATATTTGTCAGAATGGCTAAAGTAAAACACACAAAAAACAACAGGTGTTGGTGAGGATATGGAGAAAAGGGAACACTGCTGCACCATTGTTGAGAATGTTGAAAACATCTTGGAGTTTCTTCAAAAAATTAAAAATAGATGTATCCTATGATCCAGTCAAGGCAACCGGGTATTTACCCAAAAATACAAAAACACTAATCCAAAGGTATTCGTGTACCCTAGTGTTTATAGCAGCACTATTTAAAGTAGCCAAGCTATGGAAGCAGCACAACTGCCCATCAATTTATGATTGGATAAAAAATAGTATATATACACAATTGAGTATTATTCAGCCACAAAAAATGAAATCTTGCCATTTGCAATGAAATGGATGTAGCTGGAGAGTATAATGCCAAGCAAAATAAGTCAGAGAAATTACGATACTGTTTCACTCATGTGTGGAATTTAATAAACAAAACAAATAAAAAAAAAGACAAACCAAAAAACAGACTCTTAATTATAAAAAACAAACTGGTGGGTACCAGAGGGGTGGCAGGAGGGGGGATGGAGGAAATAAGTGATAGGGGTTAAGAAGTACACTTGTGATGAGCATCGAATGATGTATGGAACTGCCGAATAACTATGTTGTACTCCCACATGTACCTCATATTGTACCATATGTTAACTAACTGGAATTAACATAAAAACTTGCTTTTTATTTTCATTTTTTACCATGTCATTTTAACTAATTAAATAAATAAAATTATTTCCATGAACCTGGAGACTTAAGTCTGCACACTCATTGTAATTATATTGTGGTGGCCATACGCTGGGTAATTTAGTTGGCTGTTTACCAGGTCCACTTGGTTTTAATATACTGACCATTTTACCAAGTGGATTAATGTAAAAGTAATTGTGGGGTCTTTGTTAAATCAGTCACTGAAATTTTAAATATCTGTTTTTATGTTGACCAGTTATTATCTCCCCACTTCAAAATTATGGGAATATGTACCACTGAGATATAGTGAACTGCAACAAACTAATGGCATAATAAATTTTAATTATGTATTTTAGAATTCAAGTTGCATTCTTAATATTTGTTGTTCTCCATCGTATATGTGGGAATTTCCTAAATCAAATGCCTTCACAAAAAACTATAAAACATAATGCTGGTAGAATTTACTCGAATAACTTTTAAAATATATAATTTATTTATTTTTATTTTTTAACATTTATTTTTATTTTTGAGAGACAGAGAGAGAGAGACAGAGCATGGGCGGGGGAGGGGCACAGAGACAGAGAGGGACACAGAATCTGAAAGCAGGCTCCAGGCTCTGAGCTGTAGCGTAGAGCCCAACGTGGGGCTCAAACCCATGAACCATGAGATCATGACCTGAGCTGAAGTCAGACACTCGACCAACTGAGCAACTGAGGCACCCCTAAAATATATAATTTCTACTGTTATTAGCCTAGAATCTACACAGAAATATTATAGCATACTAAAAGTCATACAACTTATACATGGCAGAATTCAGAACACACAGTTCGTTGAATTATAAACCTTGCGGTACAACCTGTGTTCATAGCAGTTAGACACTATATAGTTCAGTTGACAATGTTTTTGAAATGATACTTAGCTCACTCATTTGGATGTTAAAATTTAATAAGATAAAAAGGTTAGAAACTTAGTTTATTATGTCACATTTCTAATAAAAATCTTCTGTCCAAGATAAAGTTATTTTTTTTTGTCATACACTAATACTAAAATATCCAATTGGACTGAGTCGCATATTGGAGTTTTGAGTTATTTGAGGGAGAAAGAGAGAGAGAGAGAGAGAACTAGAACACTAGGAATAGTGCCAAAAAGTAAACTTACTCAAGGAATATACCAATATAATACAACATAAATACAAGATATAGATGTATAAAGTATCTGCATTGATACAGACAGATGATAAAATGAGCTACAAAAATTTAATCCCAATATTTTGGTCACTCAAGGTCTTTTCAATCTATCCATGGAGCTTTAATCTCTTCTATCTTATTTCAGCCTTCACCATAATTCTAGCACTCATTTCCAATCCCTTCCTTCAATCAATTACAGCTCATATATTTGTCTTTGACATATGGGTATTTTCAATTCTCAATTTCACTCTCAGGATCTTCAAAAATTTCTTATCTTTTGCCAGCCATCTTTAGACTCTTTAATCTTTCTTCAGATATCCTTTGCATTTCCATTAAATTGCATGCCTGTTCTAATAAAGTTTAGGCACTTTCAATTTTGGAAAGCCTTGAAAATATTTTAAGGTAATGTTAGAGACATCCAATGGGCTTAGAAACCCAGAAATTCAAAGTTACATCACATTTCCTTACTTTAATTCTCTGGTTAACTTTATTCTCTAGGCAAATGGTTCTGATTGCTGGTTGCACATCAGAATCATATGGGGGGATTTTAAAAATTCAAACACAGAGGAATTATCTCAGAATCTCTAGTGGAGGGACAGTAGCATCAGTAAATTTTAAAATCCCTTAGGCGATTGCAGTGTGCACTCAAGATTAAGAACTCTTGGACTAAAATTTCTTTCTTGTTAATTAATCAGATTACATTTTATAGGTCTTCTTTCACTACAATGTATAAACCACTGAGGCAGGCAGTTAGGCTGTCTTTCCTCACTGTAATTCATCCTCTAGAAGAATTCCTGAAAAAACATGTAGCAAGCAGATATTGGTTAAAGGAATAAGGAAATGAGGGCTATTTCAGTTATTCCAGGTGCCTATAATTTTGTGACTTTATCATGGTTGAGATTTTCTTCCTCAGATTTGCAATTTTAGGAAGTTAATTTTATCAAGTATCCCAGAAATATCTACTCTCACATGTTAAATAGGTTTATAATGGCTCATTAAAACCAAATGGCATATAATTAAATTAGCAGAGTGATAGACCATTCCAGTGTTGTGAACATGAAGCAGAGCATCATTTTCCTGGTTCTGAACTATTTGTAAAACTACAATAATTGAGAAGGTTCTGTAATAAACACGGAATCACCACATAAGCTCTTTGATAATTATCTGATGATGATGTTGTGTTTATGCATTTTCTTTTTTTTGATTTTATATAAATGTTTATGTTGTTATAGCATTTTAAGTGGTAAAAAAATTTAATTTCACTGTAATTTTTATACCATCTACTCACAAATACCAAAATATAAATAAAACTAATAATTTTACACGTGAAAAAATAAGAAGAGTTCTTTACTCGCAACTCTCTTCAGAGATAGCACTGGCTGTACGCCCAAGTCTGGTGTGGAGATGGCAGCTCCCACGTGTGAAGCCTGTAAGCTCCTTCAGCCTCTAGATTAAGAGCCCCTGAATTGATGGAATGGTGTTAGCCCAATTCCTATTACTATGAACCGGGAAATGAATTTGTGTAAGGGGATGGAGTGTAAAAGGCAGAGACTAAAGAAAGAACATTACACGGTGCCGTCCAGAGGGATGGAGGTTTAGCTCCCAGTGGGCTCTGCCCTCATGAAGGAGGGACGATTTTTTGGTGAAAAATATATCTGAAGTCCATTTGTAAGGAAAGAAAAGGGAGAAATGAAAACAATGCCTAAATTTGGAGCCAATTAAGCTAGTCCACATTGCTGTCTTTGGAAAATAACTTAAAGAATGAGAGGCAAGGAAAAAAGGACATTCATCTTAGAAGGGCCCAAAGTACTTTGGAATTTTGGAGGAATGTAATGACAGCTGCTAAAACCATTTTTGTCATCGTAATGGATGAAGTATTTCAAATTTAAACAGTAACCAGAATTCCTTTATCATGTTGCATTTCTACAGAGAACTTTAGATGACTTGAAAGGGCTTATTTTTAAGTTTAAATATTTGCCTTACAGAATTTAAACATTGTTTCATTGAAACCTGTTTATCTTTTATATAACTTTATTGTTACTAATTCTATCACTGTGTATGTGAATATGTGTGTGAAAAGCAAAGAACTTTGATGAAACAGGCTGGTAATCTGTAGGCAGTTTAAATCCATTCTTAATTAGTAAAAATAAGCCATTTAATACATTACCAAATTGACAATGGAAACAAAAGTTTTGTTTCAAATGTCAGTTTTGAGTATTTTGGAGAATTTGTTATCAGGTGTCATACTTCATGGATTTACATGCCAGGGGGCTTTTATTCAATTTTTAGGAAAAAAATAAAAATAGTATGCACTGAACAGAAAGGAGAAGTGCTCCTATCTCTCCTAATAAAACCTTTTATCATTTTTACTTCCCTTAGGAGCAAGATATATAATGATGAACTTTTGAGAATATTTATGGCACACTTCTCACTGTTACCCTGAATTACTGCTTAAAGCAGGACTTGCAAACTCAAATGCCTATAGGGGGTGGGAAGATAATGTGAATGTTTAAAATATGCCAGATTGAAAAATATTCTTCACTTACAGGGGGAAAAAATACTCCTTATCTTTTCTTGAAACATGTAGCCCTCTGGGTCAATTTTTATTTTCCCACTTGTGAAACAGATAAGGGTACAGGTAGTGGCTTGCTTTCCTCTTAACTCTGCTGTGAGAAAAATAAAAGTGAAAGGATGATGCTGAAACCCTGCCACTTGACTTAAGTGCTGCTATGATAACAGGGAGTGATGGGAACATAGCGGAGTGGCTGCTGTATACTTACCCAAAAGTACAATAGCAATTTGGATTCAGAAAAGAGTTGGTATCCCAACAGGGCCAATCTCTAAAGAGTCCAGAGAAGCTGGCAACCTCTATCTTTACATAGAAGGTACTTTCACAAAAATTGGCCTCTAAGTCATATATATATACCCTCCAGTATACATATGGGGGAAAGAAAGTGAAAGATGTTATCAAATATAACTATTGATCTACCATTTATAACCTTTATTCCGGAGACTTAAATATCATAAATAAAATCAACCACTTTAAAAAAAAATGTTATGTCCACATTCAAAAGAATGAAGTTGGACCCTTACCTTACACAGTATACAAAAACTAACAAATTAAGACCTAAAACTAGTACACTTCTAGAAAAAAACATAGGGGAAAAGCTTTGTAACATAGGATTTGGCAGTGAATTCTTGGATAGGAAACCAGAAGCACAAGCAACAAAATAAACATAAGCAAATAGGACTACACAAACTTAAAAACTTCTGCATGGCAAAGGAAATTAACAGAGTGAAAAGGCAACCTATAGAATTGAAAAAATAATTGCAAAAAATATATTTTATAAGTATTTAATATGCAGAATATATAAGGAATGTCTATATCTCAACAATAAAAAAGACTGGATTTAAAAATAGGCAAAAGATGTAAATACGTATTTCTCCAAATAAGATGTATAAATGGCAAAGAACATTAAAAGGTGTTCAACATCACTAAGCATTAGGGAAATAGAAGTCAAAACCACAAAGAGATGTTAATTAACACCCATTAAGATAGCCATTATTGAACAGAAAATAACTGTTGGCAAAAATGTAGACAAGTTAGAATCCTTGTACACTGTTCAGAATGTAAAATAAATGTAGCAATTATGGGAAAACATTTGCGGGTTCCTCAAAAAATTAAGCATAGAGTTACCAGATGATCTAGTAATCCCACTACTGGGTATACATCCAAAAAAACTCAAAGCAAGATCTTTAAGAGATATTTGCACACCCATGTTCATTACATCATTTTTACACTAACTAAGAGGTGGGAATAATCCAAATTTCTATTGACAGATGAATGAATAAAGAAAATATGACATAGAGGAGGATAGCTCGAGAGTGATATAGGAATACATTGAACTCACCTCCTCTCGTGGACACAGTAAATCTACACCTACATGTAGAACAGTCTTTTTGAAGAACTGAGAGCTGATTGAACTGTTACCTCACAACAAATGAAAGAGGGACCACATAGAGAAGGGTAGGAGAGATGGAGACACTGTAATGACATGAATCCCACCCCCAGCACAGTGACCTACTGAAGGCAGGCATATTACTGAAGGTTCTGTGAACAGACTTACCCTAGGGGACAGCAAAAAGAGCAAGTTAAAAGGGAAACTTAATAAGTGAAGGAAATCCATTTATTAACCTGAAACTGTCCACCAATATAGGCAGGGAAGTACTTGAATTTTCTCTAGAGTTGGAAGCACTGACATGTGCCGTTTTGTTTTTTTTTTCCCGCCCATTTCAGTCTTGGTAGTGCAGGCAGGAGCAAGTTCCAGGTGTTTTTCCCCCTGCTAAGTATGCCATTGGTCCCTGACCCATACCAGCTTCACTCACGCCAAGGCAACCCCAGCATGATATGTCTCAGCCTCCCAACCACCACAGATCAGGCCATCCCACTAAGGCAGCTCTGGAACAGTGGGTTCCAGCTGTACTGTCAAGGTAGCATCAGCACATAATGCCACAGGACACTTCTGACCCACACCTGCTCCAGCCTCAACAGTTCTACAATGGGAGATCCAGTGTAGCATTCCATGGGCCCCCCATCACATGCTTGCTCCAGCTTCAGCCATCTCATCAGGTGGCCCCAAAGTGGAACACCTTAATACCTCCTGACTCATGCCCACTATAACTCCAGCCATCCCAACATGGTGGCTCTGGTGCAGTGCATCTTGGGACCTCAAGCCCACTCCAGCCCCAACCATCACACCAAGGTAGCCCCAGAACACCACACCTTATTCCAGAAACCCCTGCTGGACTGCACCTGTACCAACTCCAGCTGACCCATAAAGCAATGCTGGTGAAGCACATCCTGGGGAAACCCCCCACCCTTGGTATCTGCACATTTTAGTTCCAACTCTCCTATCAAGATGACTCATGTGTGGCACACTTTGGGATCCTCTGACTCTTGTCTTATCCGGTTCCAGCCACACGAAATGGTATATATGATACATACACATACAAAATGATACATATGATATATACATACAAAATGATACATATGATATATCATTATATGATATATATCATATATATATGAAATAGTAATATATGAATCTCATGGCAACCACAACCCAAAGACCTATGATAGATACACAAAAAAATAAAGAAAGCCAAACCTAACACTGAAGAAAACCATCAAACCACAAGGGAAAAAAGCAAGAGAATGGAATAGAGAAGAACTACAAAACAAACAGAAAATAATTAAAATGGCAATAAATACACACTTATCAATAATTACTTTAAATGAAAATGACTAAATGTTCCAATGTTTAAAAAAAATGGTGGACGATTAAAAAAAAAAAGACCCATCTATATGCTACCTAAAAGAGACTCACTTCAGATGTAAAGACACAGAGAAACTGAAAGTGAAGGAATAGAAAAGATAATTCCTGCAAATGGAAACCAAAAGAAAGCAATATCCATATCAAACAAAGACTTAACAGAAGACTAACAAGTACTACATAATGATAAAGTGGTCAATGCACGAATAGAATATAACATTTATAAATATTTATGAACCCAACATAGAACATCTAAATACATAAAGCAATTATAGGGGTTCCTGGGTGACTCAGTTGGTTAAGCATATGACTTTGGTGCAGGTCATATTCTTACGGTTTGTGGGTTTGAGCCTCGCATAGAGTTCTGTGCTGACAGCTCAGAGCCTGGAGCCTGCTTCAGATTCTGTGTCTCCCTGTCTCTCTGTCCCTCTTCCATGTGTGTGTGCTCTGTCAAAAATAAAGTGAAGAAAAATTTTAAATCATACATAAAGCAATTAATAGTAGATGTAAAACAAGAAATTGACAGTAAGGAAAAAAACAAACAAACAGGGGGCCTTAGCAACCCATTTATATCAATGAATACAACATCCAGGCAGAAAAATCAATTTAAAAAAATAGTCTTAAAAAACACAATAAACCACATGAATTTGATCGATACAGACACAGCATTTTCACCCCACATCTGTAGAACACGCATTCTTTTTAATTGCACATCGAAGAATTTCCAGGACAGATCATATGTTAGGCCACAAAACAAGTCTCTATAAATTTAAGAAGACTGAAATCATATCAAGCATCTTTTCCACACAATGGTATGAAAATAGAAATCAACTGCAATCAAGAAGATGGTTTAGTCTGTAGAGCACTCATCTCTTGATCTCAGTCATGAATTCAAGCCCCATGTTGGGTCAAGAGCTTACTTAAAAAAATAAGTTAAAAAAATAAGTCAAGAACAAGAAGAAAACTGGAAAAAAAAACTAAACACATAGAGACTTAAAAATAAAGCTATTGAAAATCAATAGATCAATGAATTCAAACAGAAAATTCTAAAAAATACCTTGAGACCAATGAAAATGGAAACACTTCACTGAATTTATAAGATACAGCAAAATCAGTTCTAGGAGGTAGGTTAATAGCAATATGGGCCTACTTGAAGACACAAGAAAAAAATCTGAATAAACTAACTTTACACCTAAAAAAAAAACTAGAAAAAGAGTAAAGAAAGCCCAAAGTTTGTACAAGAAGGGAAATAATAAAGATGATGTGAAAACGAAATAGACTAAAAAATAGACAAGCTCAATGAAATTAAAAGGTAGGTTTTTTTTTTTATACGGTAAATAAAATCAACATACAGGAAAAAAGGGCCTAGTAAATACAATGAAAAAAATGAAAAAAAAGTTACAAGTGACACTAAAGAATTACAAAGGATTATAATACTACAAAAATTATATGCCAAGAGATTAGAAAATCTAGAAGAAATGGATAAATACTTAGCAGCACATAACCTTCCAAGATTGAATTACAAAGAAATAGAAAATCTGAAGAGATGAATTACAAGCAGTGAAATTGAATCAAAGGTTTAAAAACTTGAAAAAAAAAAACAAAAACAAAACAAGGGTCCATGACAAGAAGGCTCACAGGTGAATTACACAAAACATTTAAAAGAGAGTTAGTTCCTATTCTTAAATCATTGCAAGAATTGAAGAGGAAGAAATTCTACCAAACTCATTTTACAAGGCCAGAATTAACCTGATACCAAAACCAGACAAGACTCCAAACAAGAGAAAATTGTAGGTCAGTATCCTTGATAATCCTATGAATCTCATTAAAGAACTATTAAAATGAATTCAGTAAATTTGCAAGATACACAATTGAAATACAGAAACTGGTTGTATTTTTGTATATTCCCTATAAAGATCAATGAGTTAAATTACTCTTACTTAGAAGTATATTTTTAGATATTGATTTTAGAAGTGGAAAAATGAAGAGTATTTAAGGAAAGGATGAAAGATAGTTTCCATGTTGAATCTGTTCATGCTAATAGTTGAGTTATTTAGCTTCCAAGTTATTATATGTAATGCTAAAATTGTGTCCTCCTATATTTAACATCTTTTAAAAAAATTTATCACATCTAGAACCCCAACAATCAAAATCTTAACAAGCCGTGGCTCATTATTTGAATAGCTATGTTTAACTTTTTCGTATATTTGCAAATGATTAGATCAAGTGTTTGGTGTATTCTTTTATTGTAAAATAGGTATTCATTTTTTTAGGTTTTTGGCTTTCTTTCTGCATTGATGGTAACTCTTTACAAATCATATATTACTTATAAACTCAGTCTAGGCAAGGGAGAATCAATGTTAAACAGTAAGTTTTTCAAGATATGTATATAAATATTCAGCAAAGAAAAATAGATATTTGATGATAAAGATGGAAAAGCCTGTAGAGAAACCCAATCATTGTAACTGCATAAAGATACTGAGGTTATTTTTAGTTTCTCACTTTTCAATGCTATAGAAGGTACAAATTGAAAGAGATCTCAGGAATAGTCATAGGTCATTATCCACACCTGGAAAAATATGTCTGCCTCTCTAAATATGAATGACTTTTAAAATATTTAAAAAGATAGTAATTATATAGATGTATATTTTAATATATACTCTACCAAACTAAAATGGGGCCAAAACTATATGTTTTATCTTCCTGATTTTTCCTCATTTACCAAAAGCTGAGATATGTGACTGTCTTAGCAAGTAATTAGTAAAAGAAATTAAACAGATAAGGATCAAAGGTGTTTATAGGATATTTCCTTCTAATTTGATCCTTACTTATTCTGCATTATATTACTTCAAAGAAATGTTACATTCTAAAAGTCACAGAACCATAAAATAGATAATTTTTATTCTTGGTTCCAGGACAAGGGTATCAGATTACCTTTATCAAATTGGACTTTTCCACTTTAATAATTTCAAATATCTTGAGCACATACAGTATTTCAGCATGGTGCTAAATTATATGCATTATTACACTTTAGCCTCACCATAACACTGCCAGATAAGGAGATTAAAAGACTTAAAGGTGAGTTAACTTTTGTTGAGACAGCTAGTAAGAAACTGAGAGACATTGAATCAAATATGATAATTACTCCTCCAGAAGTGTTTTTGTCTCCCCAAATTCATATAATGAATCCCTGCCCCCAATGTGATAGGGTTAGGAAATAGGGCCTTTGAGATAATTAGGATTAAATGAGATTATGAAGTTGGGGTGCTCATGATGGGATTAGTGCCCTAATAACAGGAGAGCTCTTCCTCCTTTTCTGTGTCACAATGGGCTACAATGAGAAGATCACCATCTAAAAGCCAGGAAGCAGGCCCCGAACAGACACCATCTGCCAGCCCCCTGATCTTAAACTTCCCAGGATCTACAAATTGAGAGAAATAATTTATTTAAGTTACTCAGTATATGGAATTTTGTTACAACAACCTGAACTAAGATAATTACTAATGAATATTTCTCCAAACATGAAACAAAGTGACATATTTTGAGTTCTAATTTTAAATTCTAAGTTTCCAAAGAAAACAATTTTTTGAAAAAAATTTACCCTTATTCTTCTTTATGTTGTCAAAATAGGTAGGTACTAGATTGGAGTTCCTTTTTTCCCCCAGACATAAAGGTAGACACTAAAGGAAAAAAATAAAAAGGGAAATCTCTGTTCAGGAATCCCTGGTACAAGATTGGAAGAACAAATATAGTTAAAATGCCTACACTACCCAAAGCAATCTATACATTCAATGCAATCCCTATCAAAATAGCACCAGCATTCTTCACAGAGCTAGAACAAACAATTCTAAAGTTTGTATGGAACCATAGAAGATCCCAAATAGCCAAAAGTAATGTTGAAACACACACACACACACACACACACACACACACACACACACACAAGGCATCACAGTTCTGAACTTCAAGCTGTATTACAAAGCTATAATCTTTAAAATGGTATGGTAGTGGCACAAAAACAGACACATACATCAATGAGACGGAATAGAAAACCCAAAAATGGATCCACAAATGTATGGCCAACTAATCTTTGACAAAGGTTACACTGTATACAAAAATAAACTCAAAATGGATGAAAGACCTAAATGTAAGACAGGAAACCATCAAAACCCTGGAGGAGAAAATAGGCAACAGCCTCTTTGACCTGGCCTGGACCAACTTCTTACTAGAACTGTCTCTGGAAGCAAGGGAAAGAAAAGCAAAAATGAACTCTTGGGACCTCATCAAGATAAAAATCTTCTGCACAATGAAGGAAATAATCAACACCCCAATGTTTATAGCAGCTCTATCAACAATAGCCAAATTATGGAAAGAGCCCAAATGTCCACTGATGAATGGATAAAGACGAGGTGGCATATACATACAATGGAATATTACTTGATAATCACAAAGAATGAAATCTTGTCATTTGCAACAATGTGGATGGATCTAGAATGTATTATGCAAAGTGAAATAAGTTACTCAGAGAAAGACAAATGTCATACAATTTCACTCATTTATGGAAATTAAAAACACATAAATATAAGGGAAGGGAAAGAAAAATAAAATAAAATAAATAAAATAAAATAAAATAAAATAAAATAAAATAAAATAAAATAAAATGAAAACAGAGAGGGAGGCAAACCATAAGAGATTCTTAAATACAGAGAACTGAGAGTTACTGGTGGGGCATTGGGTAGGGGATGGTCTAAATGGGTGATGGGCATTAAGGAGGACATTTGTTGGGATGAGTGCTGGGTGTTATATACAAGTGATCAATCACTGAATTCTACTCCTGAAACCAAATTACACTATATGTTAACTATGTTGAGTTTAAATTTTAAAAAATTCCTTCTGACAATAACCTCATTATGTTGATTAGAGACCTGAATTCATATTACCTGTGCAGTAATTTAAAAACAAAGTAAGTGATAAGGTCTTTCAGTGCCCATGATATGATGTGGTGAGAAGGGCAATTCACTGGCAATTCACCCCAGTCTTACCATGAGGAAAACATTATCTAAACCTAAACTGAGCAACATTCTACAAGATATCTGACCAGTAATCCTCAAACTGGTCAAGATCATCAAAAGCAAGGAAAGATGGAAGAACTGCCACAGAAGAGACAAAGGAACCATGACAACTAAATGTGTTTCGGTATCTTGAGGGGAATACTAGGAAAGAAAAAGGACATTAGTGATGAACGCTTGTGAAATATGAATGAAACTTAGAGTTTAAGATACCAATGTTAGCTTTTCAGTTAGAACAAATTTACCATGGTGATGTAAAATGTTAACAGATGGCGACACTAAGTGAGTAAGCAGAAGGCTCTATGCTACATTCACAATTTTTCTTTGAATCTAAAACTATCCTAAAATGAAGAGGTTATTTAAAAAAAATAAAAGTCCAGGCTTACAATTAAATTGAAAGTAATTCTGAGTTTGTATTTCCTTAAGTATATGGTAGAAATAAATTCAAATCCTTTTAAGGAACATAATCCCCAACAAGTTGTCAAAAAATTGTCCACAGAAAAAGTTCAAAGGAAAATGCATACACACGCTCATACACCCTTCAAAAATCAGGAGTTTGGGGATTTATCAGACACATACTACATTCAGTGGAACCATCCTACAAATGTCCTATCCTTCATCATAATTTAGTAAATGTATTTACATTAAAAAAATTTTAGGGCAGCCTGGGTAGCTCAGTCAGTTAAGGATCCGACTCTTGATTTCAGCTCAGGTGATGATCCCATGATTATGGGATCAAGCGTGGAACCTGCTTAAGATCCTCTCTCTCTCTCTCTCTCTCTCTCTCTCTATCTATCTCCCTCCCTCCCTCTCTCCCCCACTTGTGTGCACTCTCAATCTCTCTAATAAAAATAAAAAACAAAGTAACTATTATCAGTTATATACAGACTACAAGACACAAACATAAAACATTAAGATGCAGTAAATATTTTAAGTCAAATGGTGGGAAAAATTAAGCCATCTTTAATCAAGTGTATTTAACCAAATACCTGGAGAATTCATGCTCCCTAAATCATACAGGGAATGTTTTTAAATTATTACTTACTAACGAAAAAGAATATCTTTAGAAAATGTTAAGGAATAGGATTATCCAGACTATTTACCTTGCAGATGTATATCTGCAAAAACATATACCAATAACTATTTGAGTGTTATAACTACAAATATTTTAAAATACTTCGTATTATTTGACTATCACTTTAAAATGATGAGAAATAGACTAAAGTGGACTCATAATATAAATTATTAATTTCATGTAAATATTTTATTTGATGATAATTTGAAACACAGCTGTTCATTTTCAATTTGTATAAATATACTTTTCAAAAATTATATGTGCATAATATTTATATATGCAGAAAGCAAACAAAAATGATATATCTTGTCTGATATTTTAAGGTGCACTTTTTAATTAAAGCCCAAATTAAAGGCTTTACCAAAGAAAACTACTCAAATAAAAATTGTTTTAACTACATTAATATATGTAAATATCTGTTCCCCTTTACAACATACTTTCTGAGCTCTAAATTACAGAATTCAGTATAACTTGAATTTTTTTTCAGGCCCTGTTTTATTGAACTTTTGAAATTTTCAGTGGATAAAAATTAATATGATAGAAACTCACAAACTTCCAGCACTTCAGCAAATCTTAAGAGTATGCTAGACTTAGTTCAGAATTTTAAAAACTAAAATTAAATATTAATTTTATAACAAATACAGATAAGGTCCCATTTCTTTTCCCTTTCCCATTTTCCTCTGCTGGAAAAGAATCAATCCAGCAGCTTGCATTTTTTGCTACTACGAACAATGAGTGTTATCCAAACTTCTTGTGCAAACATCCTGATGCACATTTGTAAGAGTGGCTGTAAGTTATACATATTGAAGTGGAATTACTGAGCTAGAGGCTTTGAGCATTTCCATCTTTACCAGATACTATAAACACTGACACCTAAAGAGTTGTACCTATTTCCACCTACCCAGGGGTGCATGAGGTTTTTTTCTGTTTTCCTTTTCACCAACATGTGTTATTTTTGAAGTTTAAGTCTCTACCACTCAATACAATGTTGGGTGAATATTATTTCATTGTAGTTTTAATTTGTTTCTTTGAATACCTACAGATGTGGATTATTTTCAAACTTGTGGGTGATCAAAAATGGCCACAAACTCTTTGAAGTTCTTCTCACCAAGTGCATCTTCTTCTCTTAAAAAAAAGTGAACTCACGATAGAATATGGCAAATAGAATAGAATATGGCAAAAGTGATGCTTTGCCAGTTTCTGGGCCTAGGATGGCATTTTAATCTTAGTGTGCTTTGGAATGCTCATTGTGGAGGACAGCAGCCATCATTTGAGAAGTGCAGTATAATAGTAGGAACCTCACCTCTTAAGAGTATGGAGAGTTGCCTGATCAGCTCTCAGCTTTCTGGCCTTCCATTGTTTTATTGATAATTTAAATAACCACTACAGTGATGTACCTATTCATTTAATTCACTCATTTTGAAAATTATTGTCTATACAGTTAATTAGAATTTTATAAACAAATCTGGATCAGAGGTTTGTATACATTGCAAGTACCTTTACTTACTTCCTACCTTAATAAATTCAATTTCTTCCTACTTTTACATTCAAATTTGTTTTTGTTTTCTCCTAAAAAACAGTTGTGTTTTACTTAATAAAAATATTTAGCTTTTTTAGTGAAAGTTGTATAATTTGTAATACTTGACTTTCTAATCTACCTGGAATTGTTATCTATAATGAGATATGGATACAGATTTTATTTTCTACTGGTCTAGATTATCAGCTCCCCCATATATCAAGTTTCCATATTTGCACAGAGCTGCTTCTGGGTACTTTTTTGCCTTTCATTGGCCTATTTGTCTATCTGTATGACAATTAAATAGTCTTAAGGTAGCCCCATAGTAAAATGTAATATCTGTAAGATCTACCCTCATTCTGTTCAAATATTTCTTGACTATTCATAGTCCATATTTTTCTATACAGGTTTTGGAAGTAGCGGAGTTTCATAAAATCCTTTGGGTTTTGAATGAAAGTGCATCAAATTTATAGATTAACAGATTATTGTTATTATAGAGTTCCAATAGTAGAATATCCATGCTTTTATTCAGATGGTCTCTTACATACTTCATTGATGATTTTTTTAATATAGGCCTTTATATATTTTTAATATATATTTATATATATTTATATATTTATTAAATATATATTATATATTTATATATATATTATATATATTTTTTAATATATATTTTAAAATATATTTTATATATTTTTTAATATAGGCCTTTAGATATTTTATTTGATTCAGGTTCAAGTACCATGTAGTTTCGGTTACTATTATCACTTAGGTATGTTTTTATTATGTTGCATGTACTGACTTGCCATCAATAATGTATTGAAAACTAGTGACTTATAGTTTTTTGTTTTTTTTTTCCAATTTTGTTTTTTGCATTACTTACTGTAAGTGATAGGTCCTACAAAGCAATGTTGAAAAATAGTGAACCTCTTGACCTTGTTCCTGATGTCATAGATTCTAGTCAGTTTCCAATAAGTATGGTTTTTCTCCTGATATTTTTAATAGATGTAAAACATAAGATTATGAAAGTTTGATTATGTGCCTATTTTGCTAGAAAGCTTGAATAATCAAAGAATAAGTTCTGCCTATGCCTTTTATACTTTTAATCATATGTTCTCTGAGACATTAACCCATTAAAATACTGCAATGCATCAATTTTCTACACTGAAACATCCTTGCATTCCTAGAATAAGCATCTTTAGTTATGTCTAATCATATTTCATCTAATTTAGAATTCCATGATTTGTGAGATGCTTTACTTAACAAACTCCAAAGAATAAACAGTATTATTTAAATTATGACCCAATAGTTTCATATCATTCAGAATTATTATTTCACTTACTGAAAGATCTGTTAGGTTTACAGAAATAGTTAATTATCACAATATGGCATACATAAACAAATTTCTTACTAAATTTTAATGTTTTTTAGATCTGTAGTTCAAATGTATTGCAACAACAAACTAACAGATTTATCTAGGTGTGGGAAATTTTATTTATTAGGCTCCATAAAGCACTCCGTTGTTGCTTTGAAAGGAATATGCAGTTATTGCCATTCCTTCAATACCATTTCACACACTTTTATTCTCCGTTATTTTTTCTAATATTTAAAATAATATCAGTTTGAATGATAATTCATTTTGTTTTTGTGGACTTATTTTAAATGGAAAATAACTTTGACAAAATACCGACATTCAAGCTATATTACAAAGCTGTAATCATCAAGACAGTATGGTACTGGCACAAAAACAGACACTCAGATCAGTGGAACAGAATAGAGAACCCAGAAATGGACCCACAAACGTATGGTCAACTCATCTTTGACAAAGCAGGAAAGACTATCCAATGGAATAAAGACAGTCTCTTCAGCAAGTAGTGCTGGGAAAACTGGACAGCGAAATGCAGAAGAATGAACCTGGACCAATTTCTTACACCATACAGAAAAATAAACTCAAAATGGATGAAAGACCTAAATGTGAGACAGAAAGCCATCAAAATCCTTGAGGAGAAAGCAAGCAAAAATCTTTGATCTTGGTCTCAGCAACTTCTTACTCAACACGTCTCTGGAGGCAAGGGAAACAAAAGCAAAAATGAACTACTGGGACCTCATCAAAATAAAAAACCTTCTGCACAGCTAAGTAAACAATCAGCAAAACTAAAAGGCAACCGACAGAATGGGAGAAGATTTTTGCAAATGACATTTCAGAAAAAGGGTTAGTATCCAAAGTCTATAAAGAACTTCTCAAACTCAACACCCAAAAAACAAATAATCCAGTGAAGAAATGGGCAAAAGACATGAAGAGACACTTCTCCGAAGAAGACATCCAGATGGCCAACTGACACATGAAAAAATGCTCAACATCATTCATCAGGGAAATTCAAAATCAAAACCACAATGAGATACCACCTCACACCTGTCAGAATGACTAACATTAACAACTCAGGCAACAATAGATGTTGGACAAGATGTGGAAAAAGAGGATCTCTTTTGCACTGCTGGTGGGAATGCAAACTGGTGCAGCCACTCTGAAAATTTTTTGAGGCTCCTCAAAAAATTAAAAACAGAACTACTCTATGACCCAGCAATTGCACTACTAGGTATTTACCCAAGGGATACAGGTATGCTGTTTCGAAGAGGCACATGCACCCCAATGTTTATAGCAGCACAATCAACAATAGCCCAAGTATGGATGTCCATAGTGGATGAATGGATGTCCAAATGTCCGTTGATGGATGAATGGATAAAGAAGATGTGGTACATGTACACACACACACACACACACACACACACACACAAAATGGAGTATTACTTGGCAATCAAAATGAATGAAATCTTGCCATTTGCAACTACATGGATGGAACTACAGGGTATTATACTAAGCAAAAGTAGTCAAAGAAAGAGAGATATCATGTGACATTACTCATCTGAGGACTTTAAGACACAGAACAGATGAACACAAGGGAAGCGAAGCAAAAATATAAAAACAGGGAGGGGGACAAAACATAAGAGACTCTTAAATATGGAGAATGAACAGATAGTTACTGGAGGCATTGTGGGAGAGGGTATAGGCTAAATGGGTAAGGGACATTAAGGAATCTACTCCTGAAATCTTGTTGCACTATACGCTAACTAACTTGGATGTAAATTAAAGAACTAAAATAAAAAAAGAAAAACAATACAAAACCTAAAGTGACAGTAGTAACAATAGCCATAAACAAGGTCATGTATATAGCTCACAAATACAGAAACACTTAGTGTAAGCCTCCACGTAATATTTGCAAGTACTCAGCAGGATTACAAATGGGGGCCATTTAACATGACTCCACATTTAAAAGTTGGAAATTAATAATTTGACAATTATTGTTTAAAAAGGCAAAAAATTTAAACACATAAAGTTGTTTTTATAGGACTAACATTTGCAAAAATACCAAAGAACATTGAATTTATTTTTGTGCATACCTGGATATATTCTCAATGGGTTAGCATAGTTAGATAACAAAAAATGCATATTTAATATTTACTGTATCCCATAAGACTCCTTTTTCTAGACTTACTGCCAAGAAAGTGTATAATTTTGTTGTTATAATCAAATATGAACAGGATTTGTGTTCAAAAGTCTAATAGATTTTAAAAATTGATTAATTTTATTGATAGATTTTAATATGTTCTTCAAAAACAAAAATGTAATTTTAATCTTTAAATAAATTCAATTACTATTTTAAAGTGTAAAATATAATTGAAATTGGATAAAAATTTTATCCAAAATTCTTTGAATAAATTAAAATGTTTACTGCAATCTAATTGTACTGAATATTGCAATATATACAGTTCCTGTGTTCCATAGTCAATGTAGAATATTGGTATCACAAACTAAAGATATTACATATAGACCTATACAAGATATTTAAAGTTTATATAGCTTTGGTATAAAATATTTCTTAGCTACCACGTGCAATTCTTTGATATACTATGAGAAAGCACAGCTGAGAACTGTAAGAGAAACAAGAAAATGTTTGTTCACCACAGATAGACAGTGATACTTGTTATATAAGAATCAGTTACAACCATGCCGTTCTAAAGGAAGGATGTAGTAAATTAATAATCTTCTCTCCTACTCCATTAGTGTTCTGTTGCTGCCCTGATACTAAGTACAAACTTAATAGCTCTAAAGAAAATAAGTTTATCATCTTATAGTTCCATAGTTCAAAAGCCCAACACATATCTACCAAGTTCAAATCAATTTGGAATTCCTATCAGGAATATCCTATTCCTATAAGGAAGCTCTGGGGGAAAATCCATCTCCTTGCCTTTTCCAGCTTCTAGAAGCCATCCAACATTTCTTGATCCTGTCTCCCTTCATCTTCACAGGCTAGGAAGTGTTGCATCTCTCAGACCCTTTTTCTGTAGGCACTTTTATCTCCTTTTGGTCACAGCAGAAAAGCCCTCTGCTTTTAAAGCCCCATGTGATTAGTTGGGACCCTCTTGGATAATGCCGAGTAGTTTCCCCATTTCAAGGTCCTTAACTTTCACTATGCAAAGAATTCCCCTGAATTCTGGGGATTAGACCCTGGAAATCTTGGTGTGGACTATTATTCTGCCTACAACACTTACATAAGCACTTTCTCTGCACAAATCCTTCCTATACCTGAAAGCATTATTTGTTTCCATACATAGTAAATAGCAGAGCCTAGCCATATTCATGCCATTTCAGTATAAGCAACTTTTGCTTTGGGGGAAAAATGTGGAAAAGTGTTTCCTTGGAACATGAATGTTAGCCCAAGAAAAGATATTACGTTTATCAATATGTGTTATGCTAATGGTACACTATCAGATCACAAGTGACAGAAGTATTCAAATCTTCTCTAAATATTTTTTGTTTGCTCTGTTTTAGTTTCAAGGTTTTATTTAAATCCCAGTTAGCATACAGTCTAGTATTAGTTTCAGGTATAGAATTTAGTGATTCATCATTCACATATAACATCCATTGCTCATCACAAGTGGTGTCCTTAATATTCATCACCCATTTAACCCATCCCCACCCACTTCCCCTCCAGTAACCCTCAGTTTGTTTTCTATAGTTAAGAATCCGTTTTATGGTTTGCCTGTATTTTTATTTTTATATCCCTATGTTCATTTTGTTGTTGTTGTTTCTTAAATTCCACCTGAGTGAAATCATATGGTATTTGTCTTTCTCTGATTGTCCTATTTCCCTTATCATAATGGTCTCTAGTTCCATCCAAGTATTTGCAAATGACAAGATTTGATTCTTTTTTATGGCTGATTAATGTTCCATTGTGTGTGCATATGTATGTGTATATACACATATATACATATGTACATATATACATATATACATATATATGTATATACATACACATGTGCATATATACACATATATAAATACACATATACACATATGTATATATATCCCCATCTTCTTTATCCATTCATCAGCTGATGGACATTTAGGCTCTTTCCATAGTTTAGATATTGTCAACAATGCTGCTATAAACATTGAGGTGTGTGTATTCATTTGAATCAGTATTTTTGTATCTTTGGGGTAAATAGCTAGTAGTGTGAAATAACAGATGTTGGCAAGGATGTGGAAAAAGGGGATCCCTCTAACACTGTTGGTGGGAATGCAAACTTGTACAGCCACTCTGGAAAACAATATGGAGTTTCTTCAAAAAGTTAAAAATAGAACTACACTATAATCCAGTAATCGCACTAAGTATTTTTGAATTGTGATATATAGGCTTCACCAAGGAATAGGGCTCAGAGTTCCTAACAACCCTCCTATTTGTGTCTAACTGCACTATTAAATATAGGTGTAGGGTTACTATGACCCGGATGCCTTGCTTTCCACAAAACAGTAGAAACTAGAAACCATCCCTAGTTTCTTCACCATGTATCAGAATTATTCTAGTGGTTTCCTGCCATTCTCAGATCTCTTCTTTTTAGATACATGTTAAGAATCTACTTTGTGCTTCCTGACTCCATGACATCAATGTTAGTTCAGAAACTGGAAATTGACATTTTACTCTATTTGCCAGATAACAAGTTAGCTGCCAGCATTTTATTTTTTTTTAATTTTTTTAATGTTTATTTATTTTTGACAGAGAGAGAGAGAGAGAGAGAGAGAGAGAGAGAGAGAGACAAGAGTGAGCAGGAGAGGGGCAGAAAGAGGGAGACAAAGAATCCAAAGCAGGCTCCAACCTCTGAGCTGTCAGCACAGAGGCTGACTCGGGGCTCGAACTCACGGACTGCGAGATCATGACCTGAGCTGAAGTCGGACGCTCAACCGACTGAGCCACCCAGGCGCCCCTGCCAGCATTTTAAATTTACACCCTGACAGAAAACCTGAGGCCTTTGTGTCAGAATCAGGAGTTTATTACTTATGGAAAAAGCAATAGCCACATAACATCAGAGTATCTGTTCTCAAGTCCCCATCCCTTTCACAGGCTGACATGGGCAGGATTAGATAGTATTTGCACATGCATTGGGATATACAATAGGAGAGGAATTCTGAGTATAGCAGACTTTGAATTGATATAAGGACCCTAGTAATAGACCCATCTTCTCTTCTGGAGACAGAGAGATTTATCTTTATTCCGCAGGTAAACTATTTTTCTCTGGAAACAAAATGTCTATCTCTAATACACTGGAACATCTAAAAGAAGACATCTTTAAATTTTATTATCCTGGAATATATTCTTATGCTAACATCCTTACTTTAGGTACAAATTCCTTAGCTCATAACATGCAGAAATGTGAGATATTAACAGATAATTGTCTCCCAATAATTGAACCTGCTTTGTTCATATAACCTGCTTTGGTTAATGAATTATGAATGGAAGTGATAGTATCTCTTCCAGATGGAACTTTGAGTCAGTAATTCCCTATGTTCCTTCCTCTTTCCTCAGTAACCAGCAAAAATCTAAATGACAGATGCTATAGCAAGCAGCTTTCCAAAAGACGTAAAACTAAGCCTAGGATAACCCAAGATACACATATAAGCAGGAAAAAAAAAAAAGATCATTCTTTAAGTTTCTAAGCTTTTAGAGTTGGTTGATTGTCACTGCATCATAATTTAGCCTAACTGATGCACCATGAAAATTAAGTGTCATGTTCTATTGCTCTATCTCCCTTTTTACTTTCTGATAAATCAGTTTGTTTAAAAGACAGCAAACAGTGGCACCTAGGTGGCTGAGTCCATTAAGCCTCTGACTTTTGAAGTTGGCTCAGATCATGATCTCATGGTTTGGGAGATCTTTCTCTCTCTCTGCCCCTTCCCCCATCTCTCGCAAAATAAATAAATAACCTATTTTTTTAAATATTAAATAAAATACAGCAAGCAATAATGCTCACCATTTTTAAACTATTTGATGGTTCTATGCATTCTTATTCTTCTGTTCAGTCCTTATCTTACCTATCCACAACTCCAATACATAGAATCCTATTCATCTTTCAAGATAAAGATTAAATTGCACCTTTTAAACAAAGTGTTATCTAATTCCTCTGAAGAAAAATTTTCAAATACACCACTATTTGGTAATTATATTTAATTTTTTTCATATTCTGCATGGTTTCATAGTTGTATAGGGATATCCCTGATACAAGGAATAGGCTACAAGAGATCAACCATAGCAAAGAACACAGAACCAGACTTTGAGCTAATAGGAATAAATGCTTACGGAGTTGCCTGCACCAGGCTTTGCATGAATAGGAATTAATAAATGCCTTCTGAATTGCATGATTTTCAGTTTAAATATATTTATAAGTTTCTAAGGGATATGCAAAAAAATTTTATGAGTTAAAATTCTTTTTATATAAAAGAGTCTGAATTTGTTATGTACATTTGCCTTAGCATTAATTGTAGAAATATTAAGTTGCAGCGAGGGTATATCTCTTTGTATCATGAACCCACAACTATTTCTGTGTCTGTATGAATGCATGGCAATAATCAAACCCAAATGCCTAAGGAGGCTAAGCATTTAAGTAGTTGAGGAGAAGAGCTGCATTGTGACAAATTGGAGATCATTTGCTGCCTTTAAAAGCAGCATCAACTAATGAAGGAATCTATGATTGTAATGTAAGATCTTTCAAATCATTAATCAATACTTACCACAAGATATTTATGCAAAATATATTTTGAAAATCAAAACAAACAATAAACATTGCCTGGTTTTATCTTGAGGTATGTACATTTTTATTTTTATTTAATAACCCATTAAATATTTCATTATATCAATTAGCATAGTTCCATAATGAATAATTATATAAAAGATAATCTATTGATTTTACAATTAAAGTTATCACTAAGAGAGTTATTATATTTTCAAATTATGTTTTTCTGAAGCTTTTGTCTTTAATCAATGCATAGAAACTTGGTTTTTAAATGATACAATTTTTAATAACAAATAGATGGGAAGTTTCTATCACTTTTATCCATATCACTGTTTTTGTTTTGTTTTGACAACTCCAGTTGCTTTGAAAATTACAGAGTCCCTATTTAAAATTCCTAACAATTATATCTTATTTGCAGTTATCTCTAAGAACTTTACAAATTAGAAGTATTCTTTCCTTGAACTCCCAGTTTGTCTTATCCCATCTAGTTTCTTTTTCTCAAAAGAAAGAAAAGGATAGCTTCAGTCTCTTGCCTCTTTTCAAAATCTTAGCTTCTTCTGAATTGAAAAAGATGTATAGACAGCTGTCTTTCAAGGAACGTAATGTGGATTTCCAGTATGAAAAATGAAATGCCTCAGTCTACCTAGCAGAAGACAGGATTTCTACTTTTTCTCCAAAGTTAATTTTCTGAATTCACTCTCACTTCAAGTTCTGAGGTTTCTGAGAAAAATCACTTTTCAGCTCAGGGTACCACTCCATCATGACAACAAATTATTTGATCTAGATTTTATTTGCAATACAAACTGTACCTTCAGGAAAATATTTTTAAAGTGTCCTAGTGAACACCCTAATGTTTAAAATATGTGACAGTTTTGGCCCAGTATTTCCACTGTTCTTTAGCAGAGACATTGGATTTCTACTCTGTTTCACATTGTTTTTCCAAAGCTGCATCCACATAATGCATAAACTCTACAACTATATGTGGAGAACAGGCCACAGAGAGGTAAGGAAGGACAGAGACATGGTTGGAAAATAAATGGGAGCTCGGGATGGATGCTGTGAACATGGAGAGGGGAGAGAAACAGACCCCCACAACCATGAGCCCACAGGAGAAGATGAATCCTCATAACCTTTGGCTTTGAAAACCAGAAGGGCCAAATTTCATTGTGTACTTACAACTAGAGGTACCAAAAAGCTTTAATTGTTAAAAACAAAACAAAACAAAACAAAACAAAAATCACCAGGCTTGGCTCTGGGACAAGAGAAAACTGAGTCTCCACCCTTAAAATGATAGCACAAAAAACAGTCAAGAGAGTTACAGCATAGGAGTAACCATTTGAAAGGTGACTGGGCATACAGGAGGGAGATTTGGTAATCTCAATGTTCTGGAGAGAAAATTACTGGGCAACTCCTCCAGAAACAAAGGAACAGGAAGGTGCCATTTCCCTTCCCTGTCCTGCACCATAAGTATAGGGATAAACACAAGGCTGTCTGCAGAACTCACTACCTAACTGGTTAGCACTGTCATACTGCCTCCCTGAACCCCACACTGTGCTTCAGCCAATCCACTCCTCCAAATAGCCCCCCTCAGTCCAAACACTGCAAGGACCCTCTCACAGAGGAACGTCAGGATGCAAAGCTTGCTAGCACAGTACTCTTGCCACCAGCACCACCTCCTCAAGCTGTACTTCTGCAAAGCCTGATTGGATGCTTCAGTCCTAGTACCACAAGAGCTCTCCTGCAAAGGACCAGACGTGTGCAAAACTTTCTAGCACCACCACCCCATGCAACCTGTGCTTCCACAGATACACCCTCTCCAATATGCTCTTGGCCAGAATCCATACAAAACAGTACCACAGGCCTGGCAGTGTATACTACGGTGCCCAGCCCTACTGTAAAGTGTGATAACCACACACACCAGTCAGACAGAGGTCTCAGCAATGGGCTTGAAGCAGACAATTGATACGACTACAGGCCCCATTCACCATTGAAAGCTTCTCAGGGGACAACACAGGGAAAGTACCCTGCAGTTTGATGCTACTGCATCTATGGAGAATGCCTGGTCTGACTCAACTCAAGCCCAAGGTATCCCCAGACTGAACCACTAATACTACAAGGAACAAATACTGCTCAAACAGGCAAAGAAAGTCATTGCAGGTGACAGAAGAAAAAAAGTGGCTCAGCCACAACAGTGGGGTACACCCATCACATTTTAGAGCCCCTGAAGTGCAGGGTTCTGATGAACAGGATCTCTTCTTCCTAAGGTCATTTATTTTAAGTGCAGGAGACAAAGCTGTTTTTCCTTACATACAGAAACAGCCTGAGTTAAACAAAATGTGGAATAAGAGGAATATATCCCAAATGAAAGCACAGAAATCATAGCAAGAGACCTAAATGAAAAAGAGGTAACTAACATGCCTGATAGAGAATTTAAGTAATAACCATAAAGATACTCACTGGACTTAAGAGTGGATGACATCCATAAAACCCTTACAATGAGATTTAAAAAAAATCAGAGATGAAGAACACAATAAATAAAATTAAAAATACATTAGATAGAATAAGTAGCCTAGATGAAGCAGAACAACAAATTAGTGACCTGAAGGACAGAGTAATGGAAAATAAATGAGCTGAGCAGATGAGAGAAAAACATTTATGCAAAATGAGAATAGATTTAGTGAACATGGAAACACCATCAAGTATAATAACATTGGCATTACAGGAATCCTAGAAGGAAAAGAGAAAGAATGGGGCGGGGAGGCAGAAAGTGTTTTGAAGAAATATCTGAAAACGTCCCAAATCTTGGGAAGGAAATAAATCCAGAATCAGGAAACACAGAGATCCCTCAATAAAACCAACTCAAGGAGGTCCATAAGACATATAAAAAAGGTAGTGATAAAAGTAGTGATAAATAGAATGTTTAAAAGCATTAAGAGAAAGCAAGCAGTACACAAGGGAAACCCCATAAAGCTATTAGCTGATTTTTTAGCAGAAACTTCGCAGGCCAGAAGGGAGTGGCATGGTATATTCAAAGTACTGAAAGGGAAAGTATACAGAAAACAATATTCTATCCAGTAAGGCTATCATTCAGAATAGAAAGAGATGAAGAATTTCACAGACAAAGAAAAGCTAGAAGAACTCATGTTCATTAAACCAGCCTTGCAAGACATGTTAGAGGGGACTCTGAGTATAAAGGAAAGATCATAAGCTAGAGTGAGGGAAGTGGGAAACACAGAAGCAGTAAAAATAAGTATATCTAAAAATCAGCCAAGGAATTCACAAAAATAAAAGGATATAAGGTATGATACCATACACCTAAGATATGCTGGGGATAGAGGAATAAAGAGTGGGTTCAAGTTTAAGCAACCATCAACTTCATATAGACCATAAATAAAAAACCAGTAACATATATGCAAAAAATAAAAAGAATCCCAGTATATAATTAAAGAAAGCCAAATAATGGTGAGAAAGAAAAGCAAGAAAATAAGAGAACAAATTACAAAAACAACCATAAAACAAGTAAGAAAAAATGACAATAAAAATATGCCTATCAATAATTATTCTAAATGTAACTGGACTAAATGCCCCAGTAAAAATACATACGTTGATGAAAAAAATTAAAAAAAAAAAAAAAAAGACCCATTATATACTGCCTACAAGAGACTAATTTCAGATACATGCAGACTGAAATTGAAAGGATGGAGGAGCGTATATTATGTAAATGGAAGTGAAAACAAAGCCAGGATAGCAATACTTATGCCAGACAAAATAGACTTTAAACAGACTGTAACAAGAGACAAAGAAGGACACGATACAATCATAAAGGAGACAATGCAACAAGAAGACAATTGTAAATATTTATCTACCCAACATGAAAGCACTCAAATACTTAAAGCAGTTAATAACAAACCCAAAATAATCAATAGTAATGCATAATAGTAAGGGACTTTAATACTCCATTTACATCAATGGAAAGTTCATCCAAATAGAAAATCAAAGATGAAACAGTAGCTTTGACTGACACACTGGACCAGATGGACCTGATATACTCAGAAGATATTATCCTAGATAGAACAGCAGAATACACATTCTTTTCAATGCACAAAGAACACTCTCCACAATAGATCACATAGTAGGTCACAAAATAAGTCTCAACAAATTCAAAAGGATTGAAGTAATTCTATACATCTTTTCTGACCACAACTGGAAATAAATCACAAGAAAAAAATCTAGACAGAGCACAAATACATGGAGGTTAAATGACATGCTACTAAACAATTAACGGGTCAACCAACAGATCAAAGAAAATCAAAAACTATATGGAGACCAATTAAAATGAAAATACAGTGGTTTCAAAATCTTTGGGATGCAGAAAAAGGTATTCTAAGAAGAAAGTTTAAAGCAATCTAGGCCTACCTCAAGAAGCAAGAACAATCTCGAATAAACAAGGTAACCTTACACTGAAAGAAGCTAGAAAAATAACAAACTGGTGCCTCAGTCAGTTTTAAGTGTCTGACTCTTGATTTGGTTCAGGTCAAGATCTCATGGTTCATGAGATCAAGCCCTGAGTCGGTCTCTGTGCTGACAGTGTAGGGCCTGTTTCGTATTCTCTCTCTCTCCTATTTGTGGTCTCAAAATAAATAAACTTAAAAAAAAAAGAGGGGCACCTTGGTGGCTCAGTCAGTTAAGTATCTGATTTTGGCTCAGGTCATGATATCATGGCTTGTGGGTTCAAGCTTTACGTTGGGCTCTGTGCTGACAGTTCAGAGCCTGGAACCTGCTTCAGATTCTGTGTCTCCTTCTCGCTCTCTGCCCCTCCCCTGTTTGTGCTTTGTCATTCTCTCTCTCAAAAAATAAATAAACATTAAAAATTTTTTAAAAAGGAACAAAAGCCAAAGTTAGTAAAAGGATATAAGAAAGATTAGACAGAAAAATAGAAACTAAACAAATAGAACAGATCAATGAAACCAGGAGCTATTTTTGAAAAGGTCAACAAAATTAATAAACCTTTAGCCAGATTCAAAAAAAAAAAAAAAAAAAAAAAGGACAGGAATACAACAAAATCAGAAATGAAAGAGGAAAAATAATAACTGACACCACAGAAACACAAAGGATTATAAGAGAGTATTATGAAAAATTATAGACCAACAAATTGCACACCCAAAAGAAATGGATAAATTTCTAGAAACCTATAAACTACCAAAATTGAACCAGAATAGAACATTTGAACAGACTTATTACTGATTCAATTTCATTTCTGGTAATCAAACTCCCAACAAAAAAAGTCCAGGACTAGATAGCTTCAGAGGTGAACTCTACCAAACATTTAAAGAAGAGTTAAGGGGGGCGCCTGGGTGGCTCAGTCGGTTACGCCTCCGACTTCAGCTCAGGTCAGGATCTCGCGGTCCGTGAGTTCGAGCCCCACGTCGGGCTCTGGGCTGATGGGCTCAGAGCCTGGAGCCTGCTTCTGATTCTTTGTCTACCTCTCTCTCTGCCCCTCCCCCGTTCATGCCTTGTCTTTGTCTCAATAAATAAATAAATAAATAAATAAATAAATAAATAAATGTTAAAAAAAATTATAAAAAATAAAGAAGAGTTAAGGGACACCCGGGTAGCTAAGTCAGTTAAGCAGCCAACTTTGGATTTCAGCTCAGGTCATGATCTCACAGCTCATGTGTTGAGTCCCAGCATGCCCCTTGTCAGGCTCCATGCTGACAGTGCAGAGCCTGCTTAGGATTCTCTATCTCTCTCAGCCCCTTCTTCCTGCTCTCTCTCTCTCTCTCAAAATAAATAAACTTTAAAAAAAAATAATTAATACCTATTCTTCCCAAGCTATTCCTAAAAATAGAAGAGTAAGGACAACTGCCAAATTCATTCTATGAGTCCTGCATTACCCTGCTACCAAAACCAGACAAAGAAACTAGAGAGAAAGAAAGAGAGACAGAGACAGAGAGAGACAGAGACAGAGAGAGACAGAGACA